>NC_084594.1:44881050-45076268 GCF_033807715.1 Cololabis saira
GAGGAGAAACGATGCCGATGCCAGCCAAACACATTTCTCAGCTTACATATTTTGAATGCTGGTTCTAAAAGCCCATGAAAAGAAAGGAGAACAGAAGTGTACTCGGTTCCCCCTGACTCCACGTATAAGGATACATATTCAAGATTTTCATTTTCAACATGAACGTGTAACTGAAAAGACGTTAAATTGAATTTATCTCAGCCAAGATTCAGTGGAATTGAATCAATCTAAGTTAATTTGATTGAAGTGATCCCAGCGGAGCGGAGGTTAAACCGTGGCGAGGGTCAACCACCCCGGGGGTCACTCAGGTAAACAGAGAGTGTGGAAAGGGGGAGCTGGTCTCTACAATTTTTTGGTCGAGTCCTTGCTTTTTTTGAGACAGATTGCAAGTGACAAGTTAATGACCATGGCCGGTGGATGCCCAGCAAGGCAGAACACAATCCACAACTGACACAAGCAAGCAGCCACTCTTTCACTTATCTGGCCTCACATTTCTCACCCACTCTTGAGTGCTTCTTTACAGCACGCCAGATGAAAATGCTCACCCGGCTCAGGCACAATTAATTCACCTCTCCACGCACGTTGCCAGGGAGCCACTCCTCTCCATGTGGTCGTGCAGCGTTGCCTCACCAGCTAAGACCATTATTTTCCCTATTTTGCTCTCACTAACAAAGTCCCACTGGAGCTTAGGATGTGCTTACCAGGAGCAACCGGCTATCTCCGCCTGTCCTGACAGCTGCTCGGATGGACACGCTGGCCACGGTTACATGATGGTTTTTAATTCGGAATTAATTATTCCGAATTAAATAATTCCGAATTAAACTGTGACTGTGTTTCCATGCATCAATAACCCTTTTAAAACCTGAATATTGGCAATAACCCGAATTTGCACGGCCATGTAAACACCAATAACCCCTTTGAATAACCTGAATTTGCTCATATTCTGGTTTTTAAAAACCCCAATATGACCCCTGGATTACTCCTTTTAAAACCTGAATATTGGGTCATGTAAACGCCAAACGGAATATCCCCATCAAACGGAACAGGAATTTGTTTTCTGCACATGCTCTGTTCACAAGGAATCCTGGTCTTTTGAGTCCAGGAAGTTCTTATAAACACGGAGAACCAAGACCAGGAGGAGACTAATCACTTCATAAATGTAATGAAGGATATGAACATTTCTGCATTTGTAGACGGTAGAAAGTACCGAGATAGAAGATTTACAAGAAGGTGAGAGAAAAGTTGCACGAAGCAGCATTTGTTTTGAATTTGGATACAGGAAGAAGAAGCAGAAATGACGGGAATTGTGTCATCACGTTCTCCGTGCGTCGCTGGTTTGATCCAGATATCCTGAATGATTAATTACCATGTAAACGGAATATTCCCAATGTTTCAGTAACCGGAATATTAGCAATAACCCGAATTTTGACTGCATGTAAACGTAGTCTATTTTCCTTCGAGTTTACATGGAAATAGTAATTCTGAATTGAGGTTTACATGGAAAACACATTTGATCTGCTTTCTCCAATTCCTCTACAGGTCTGGGGGTTGGGAAGGTTCTGATTGGATAGGGGAAGTTACGTCTACCGGAAGAAAAACAAACTTAGCCGCTACAACTTTAAAAAGCTCACAATTCTTATGTTTCCTGTTTCCATCTGTTCTTTTAATTATTTCCAGGTCCTCCAAGCTATTTATTAAATAAATGGTCTCTGCTCTTGACCAGCGTTTACTGCGTGCTGCATCTTGAAACTTTGTTTGGAAAACCAGCCCAGCAGGAATATAAGATCATGGAGACAGACGGGCGAGGGAACGAGCAGAAAGAAACACCGGAATTAATTTAAAGAGGAATGAGTGTAGACATGATCGTGGAATTATTCTATTCAGATTTAAAATCGGAATAAACCAGCCACTTACTTCGGAATTAAGTTTAATTAGGAATGGCCATTTTCATTCGGAATTAGGTGTTTACATGGTCATTTTTACTCTTTTAAATCGGATGTAATTTTAATTCTGAATTAAAGAGGAATTAAACTTCCTGGGAAGTAGTTAACTTCACTTAGTAGCTAACTTTGGTAGCCCAAAGACATTTTGCAGTTTCTTTCTTTAGTCTCTTGGATGGTAAACGACCCTAATTTGGCCTCTATGACAAAGGGACTGGGTTTTATTTTTGGCATTGCTGTGTGTGCAGATGTTTTGCTGGCCTCTGATAACCTTTCATTCAGTACCAGCTTGGACAGATTAGGTCCGTAACACTGGTCCGTAAGCAGGCCCGGTTCTACGAGGGTGCATCAGCATTGCACTCTCAGTTTATGTGTTGAATGCTCAGTTGAAAAGACGAAAAGAAAACTGACAAATGCGCGCGCGTTAAGCCTGATTTATGGTTCCGTGTTAAATCGACGGCGTAGCCTACAGCGTAGGTTACGCGGCGACGCGCACCGTACATTCATGTCGCCGCGTAACCTAAGCCGTAAGCTCTGCGTTGGTGCAACGCGGAACCATAAATCAGCCAGTGTCCGTCACTCATCTGCGTCCAGCAGTTTCCTGCACCAGCAAGACGCTGCTCTCTGCTGCTCCGTTAACACAAAGTAACAATGGATATTTAGAAGTGGTTCAAGCACAACCACGCCAGCAAGTTTATATTTATGGTTATATTTATTTTTGTTATTTATTTTTCTATGTTTTATTTTCTGTTGCTAGATTGTGTGATGGGTGAGGTAGCCCAGACTAAATGTAGCATTTTCTTTCTTCTGCAGCAATATTGCTGCAATAAAGCATTTGAAATACACTTTAGATATTCTTGTTTTGCTAGTATCATTTCGCTTGAAATGATGGGAAAATGCATAATTTAGTGTTGAATAACGTGCCAGGCATGTGCCCCCCCTCTGATCTGAGATGCAGCGTAGTCATCATTTTCTAGAACGTAAGACCAGTGGGGAAGTTTGGACTGTCGCTGTTGTTTGTGACACAACAAGCTCCTGCCAGTGCTGGACTGTAATCCAACAGAGAGATTCTCTGTACGACTCATTACAGAGCTCTTTACTAGCCACTTCTGAACAGGAGTGTTCTCTGGCGCGTGTGTCTGTGTGTTGGTGTGTCTTGTGTGCCTGTTCACGTGTACTGTATCCCCGCTGCTTTCAAGTGTTCCCACTCACTAAAGCAGATGTGGATGTGTACAATATAAAGCCAATAGAGTCATAGCTACTCCCAGATGAGTGATATAACCCTGCAGGACGGTGCTCGTAGGCCACGTCCCCCCACTGTGCGAGAGCTCCACCTGCTGGCTCGTGTCCAGTCAGCTCTCTTCCACTGACCAAAGTGAGACATGTCCATAAAGGCTCAAGCCAATTAGCTTCTCACAACCATCTGCTGCTATTTCTACATTAATGTATGTGACCAGATCTAAATGAGTCTGCAGAGAGAGAGGTGCAGTGGAGGTTCTATTTACTGAAGAACCGTATGCGGGGAGATGGTATTGATATTTCATTATGAGTCTAATAAAGGGCAGCCAGTATTGAGTTTTCATTAAAAAGGTTGGTTTAGTGCAGATTAACATGTCTGTGCACTTCATAATGACTCAGGGAGATGCGGTGGTGTTTGGACTGATTTACCTATTAACTGCATCCTATGAGTTTAAAAAGGAAGGGAAAGAAGAGATGGAGATATAGAGTTACTCAGATACTGCAACCAAGATGTGGCAAATTAGATAGTAAGAGATAAAAAGAAGCTGAGAATGTGCTTGAACAAAGGACATGATAAACTAAAGGGTGTGAGTGACTTGTGTTTGGGGAGAGTGGGAATTAGTGTTTGGTAGAGACATGACTTAAACAATTATTTATTTTAAGTAGCTGCCAAAAAAAAAACAAACAGGAACCATTATTAGCTTCAAGACATTTGATTTCTTCTTCTTTCTTTAATCACAAGTAACATGAATCATTGAGCCTATGGAGAGTGTGGCTTTGGATTGATAAGGTCAACTCACCACAGAAATAAGAAGGACATTAGACTATTGGAAATAACCTTTTGATGTTCAATAAAGTAGCAATTTTGCACAATCAACAATGGTCTGTCCTTGGCGTCAATTCTTTCTCTCTCCCTTTCTTCGCACTTACGAAATGAACACCGGAGCTAAATAGATTTATAGGACTGGAAGTAAGCCACAAATCAAAGTGGCTTTTATACTGTTAGTATGGAATAACATACACACACACACACACACACACACTTGAGATTGTCACGTCTGGGGACAGCCTGAACTTTCAGCACCATGGACAGCGTCAGTGCTGTAGTCAGTGGAAGTCCTGCTGCTGCCTCTTTGCTGCTCTAAAGCTTTTCATTAATCGGGCTTAAACAAAGTTGCTGGCTGTGTCACTGTAACACGGCAGCCTGTGCTGCTGCACACTCAGAGTACCTTCTTCTCATTTTGAGTGGACTAAATGAGGCTCAGTCAACTCCTTGTAAGTTCTGAAGCACTGTGGCAGGTGTTAAAATGATGACACCTTCATTAAAAATGTGCGATGATCCAAGTCTGTTCCCACAGCAGAAAAAGCCATGGGTTTTAAGTGATAATGGGTGGGACTTTTAATTCAATTCAATTCTCCTAGTGGGAGAAAAACCTTATGCCAAACAGTGGCAAGAAAAACTTCCCTTTAGGAGGGAAGAAACCTGGACCAGGACCTGGATCATGAGGGGGGAAGAAACCTGGACCAGGACCTGGATCATAAGGGGGGACCCTCCTGCTGGAGACCAGCTGGACAGAGCAGGAAAAGAGAGAACAGACAGAGAGAACGAAGAACAAAGAAAGGAGTGACACAAACACAATGGCTAACTGGTGCAGTACAGGTGTGAATATATAAACAGATGTCGACGGCAGACACTGAGGTGGTGGAGAGCAATGATGGTTATGAAATACTTATAATTAATAACTTATTCAATTCAATTCAATTTTATTAATATAGCGTCTATTACAACAGAAATTGTCTCTAGGATCTTTCCAGAGACCCAGAACTTCACCCCCGAGCAATTATTACATAACTGAGAAAGGAAAGAGAAGGAGAGGGGATGGCCACCGCTCAGTGGTCTTCATGTCGGTGTCCCCCTGCAGCGTAGCTCTATAGCAGCATATTTACAACAAAGTTATGTTTGAGACTAACTATTTTAGTCTGGTCCTGCAACTGCAGCTGTGACTACTGACTCTAACACACTAGAGTTTACACTAACTAGAGGTTTACTAAACACTAACTAGAGGTTTACTAACACTAACTAGAGGTTTACTAAACACTAACTAGAGGTTTACTAAACACTAACTAGAGGTTTACTAACACTAACTACAGGTTTACTAACACTAACTACAGGTTTACTAACACTAACTAGAGGTTTACTAACACTAACTAGAGGTTTACTAACACTAACTAGAGGTTTACTAACACTAACTAGAGGTTTACTAACACTAACTAGAGGTTTACTAACACCAACTAGAGGTTTACTAACACTAACTAGAGGTTTACTAACACTAACACTAACTAGAGGTTTACTAACACTAACACTAACTAGAGGTTTACTAACACCAGCTAGAGGTTTACTAAACACTAACTATAGGCTTTACTAAACAGAAAGGTTTTCAGTTTAGTTTTAAAGGTGGAGGTGGTGTCAGTCTCCTTAACCCAGATTGGAAGTTGGTTCCATAGTAACGGTTCCTGATAGCAGAACGCCCACCCTCCAAATCTACATTTAGATACTCTAGGAACTACGAGTAAACCTGCACTCAGAGAACAGAGAGCTCTGCCAGGAACATAAGGAACTATCTGGTCTTGCAAATACTGCGGAGCTAAGCCGCTTTGGGCTTTATACGCAAGTAATAAAATTTTAAATTGGATTCTGAATTTTTCTGTTTCAACGGAGCGACGCGGGGGGGAATCATTGAATATTTGAACTCAGTGTCCATTTGTTGAAGGATTTTCAATGTCAATTCCACTTTAATGTTTTTGCAACTTTTTTATTTCTTTTACAGAAAGTGTCTCAGTACACACTCATCGTCCAGGCCACAGATATGGAGGGAAACTTGAACTTTGGACTTTCCAACACAGCTACAGCACTTATCTCCATCACCGACATCAACGATAATCCCCCAGAGTTTACCGTCAGGACGGTGAGTATTACACACACTTCACTGTGTTTCATTCATGGGTGAAAGAATCTTTCTCAAACATTCAGCCAGGTGTCCTTGGAAAAAATAGAATAGCTTTCTGTTTAGTTTTTTTCCACATGTCCAATTTTAGTTCCACAAGAGTTTGAAGTGGACCATACAGGACTGTCTCAGAAAATTAGAATATTGTGATAAAGTCCTTTATTTTCTGTAATGCAAAAATGTCATACATTCTGGATTCATTACAAATCAACTGAAATATTGCAAGCCTTTTATTATTTTAATATTGATGATTATGGTTTACAGTTTAAGATTAAGATTCCCAGAATATTCTAATTTTTTGAGATAGGATATTTGAGTTTTCTTAAGCTGTAAGCCATGACTCTAGTCTAGTTGACATCAACACAAAGCTCATTCAAATAGGCAGGTGGTCAAAGCTACACAACATTCTGGTAAAGAAACTATTTAAGAAGGTTCCACTGACTCACCAACGGTAGTTGACTCTTCCATAACCCTTGGCCCGAACAATCCAGGTAACGTGGAAAACAGGGTAACATTCAAAACTTTGTACATGCTTAGTCCTCTTTTAAAGTTTAGCGTTCATCTCCGTCATGGCAGCCAATTTGCCGAGTCGGCAAATTGGCTGTAACAGTTAAGGCTGATTTATGGTTCCGCGTTACCCCAACGCAGAGCCTACGGCGTAGGGTACGCGGCGATGTGCACGTACGGTGCGCGTCACTGCGTACCCTACGGCGTAGGCTCTGCGTTGGTGTAACGCAGAACCATAATTCAGGCTTTACAGCCAATCAGCGTTGGCTCACAGCCCTGATGCGTTCAGGACAGTTGTAAAGTAAGAATTATTCTACACTGGCCGCACAATGCACATTTTATCGTAATTATAGTCTACAATTTACGATTATGTATGAACATATCACACAAAACGGGGCCCTATCATTGGGCCCTATGAGCTTGTGGGCCCCGGGGCGACCGCCCCCTCACCCCCTCTGGCTCCACTACAGACTACTGTACACAACACTCTGCAGAGAGAAGGCACTCAACATCCACAAGGACACAAACCACCCAGCACACTCCATCTTCAAACACAAACACACAGCATACAATCTGAGACGCTGCAGAGCAGAAAGTATCAAAACTCACACAAGAAGATCTGACAGCGGCTTCTTTCCTGCCACAGCCAGGCTCATGGCAATTTATAGGAACAGTAAGTTCACACCAGCCACCTCACAAAGGCTCAAGTGCAGTAATCTAGTGCCCGCCCGTGTGCAATACATAACCCAAGTGCAATGAGTATTGGCATCCGCGTAAATAGGGTGTATTTTTGTGTAAATAGAGTGTATTGTTTGATTATTTTATTTTATAGTGTCTATTCATTTTATGGTGAGTTGTTTTTACTCTAGTTGAGTAACGCACAGGAACTCCTTTGTGCCCACACTGAGTGTATGTGTAGAAATGGCAAGTAAAGATCTTAATCTTAATCTTAATCAAATGAGTGAAGAGAATGTTTAGTTCCTCCTATATTTTGCTCAGTGAGGCGTGATTGCTGGTATATGTTTTGCTGTGGGATCTGGTAGAGTAGAAAGTCGTTTTTTCACTTTTCCTCGCTGCTACAGTATATATTTTTCATAGCATTGTCCTCATGCAGAATTTAATGTGTATAAATCATAAGTAATAAATGTGCTTTTGCGCGTTTGTAAGACGAAAACAACAGTCTGGCCTTTCTGCTTCATCTCAAAATTGCTTTTATTAGAAAGAAAGACAAAACTTAAAAAGAAAGAGCATTTTAAGCTTTTTATATTTGGAGGGGTTAAGAACAAGCTGAAGATTCCTTAAACCCTCACAACAGACAACTATCTGCAGAGGTGGTAGTAACGAGTTACATTTACTCCGTTACATTTACTTGAGTAAGTTTTGGGAAATGTTGTACTTTTAGGAGTAGTTTTGAATCACTATACTTTTTACTTTTACTTGAGTAGATTTGTGAAGAAGAAACTGTTCCTCTTACTCCGCTACATTAGGCTACGTTGAGCTGTTACTTTTCTTTTATCCCTTTTATCCACGTACGCGTCAATCTCATGACATCACTGGGTGATTCTTTGGGAAAAATGTTTGTTTTTGCATGTTTTGTCACATTTACACAGACTCAAACTCACACAGAGTTTCTATGAGTTCACGTTTGTTCTAGTTCTGCCTGGTTAAGAAAGAAAAGTACAAAGGCTTGACATTTTGTGCTACTTGTACTTTTTTTTTTTTAATTCTGTTGTTATTTTATTTATTTTATTATTTATTAAAGTATTTGAATTTGCTTTAAGATTATTTTAATTTAAGCTATTTTTTATTAATTTTAATTAATTTTATTTTATTGATTTAATTTGCCTGAAGATGATTATTTTGTACTTTTGTCTGTTTGAATGGTTGTGTTAAAAAAATAAATCAGACATTACTCAACAGTTACTCAGTACTTTTTTTTACTTATACTCAAGTAATTATTTGGATGACTACTTTTTACTTCTACTTGAGTCATATTATTCTGAAGTAACAGTACTTTTACTGGAGTACAATTTTTGGCTACTCTACCCAGCTTTGACTATTTGTTTCTTATACAAAGAGGGATTATGTACCTTATATACAGTACATGAAGATGCAGAACTAAGGTCTGCGTGTTCCAGACATGGAGCTCCAGCCGCTGGCGGTCATTTCAACAAGTAGCTTCCATTCTTCCGTCTCATTCTTTGATATACGGAGCACAAGGTCACACACTTATTTACTTCACCCAGATACAATCTTATGACCAAATTCACTATGTGGATTCTTCTTTGCTAACATCTATTTGTCATTCTCTGCCTGGCCAGAAAACACAAGCACATGTTGACGGCAGTCTGATAAACCTTCTAGATGTGGTTGTGGCTGCTCTTTGTGTGATTTCCAGGAGACAGGGATGGTTTGCAGCAAAGACAGCTGTGTCAGCGTGACCCGCTGTGATCACTTCCTGCCACATGCTCTGATAAAAGTCCCCCTGCTCTCAGGAGTAGAATCAAAGCCTGTCCAGGTTTAGTCTTGGTTTACTGGCACTATTTGGCTTTTTTACCATTACTTTATATCTGACTTGTTGGGATTGGTCTTTGCTTTATTTTAAAAATGTTTTCCTGTGTGTACGGTCTCTGTTTTTACTTCCTTGGTTGGTCTTCTCTGTTCACATTGTCACCAGTATTAGTAGCTGTGTTTCCATCTTAGTTCTCTCAGATGTACTCTGTAAGAAAAGCCCGTAGAAATTACCGTAAAAAAATGTGATATAGCAACAGTAAAGGACCGTAAATGTTACAGATGAAAATCTTTGTTGACATTGTGTCAGACTTTGTCTGTCTAACTGGAAATAACTCATTTAATGAAGACATTACTCAAAGAATTCAATGATAGTATGTAGACTCAGTCAAATTACTGTCTTATAATGAGGCTTTTACCGATTAATAATACCTTTATTTTGATATTTTCCAGTGAAATGTAATGGGATTAGATGTAAAATAAGCAATGGCTGCACGTAAATTGTACAGAAGAAAATAGCTTTAATCAAGGCATAGTCATGCTAATTTGGCTGAAAATGGATGTTGAATTGACCAGTTTTGTACATAAATTGCATGATGTTATTTTGTAAAGGATTACAGTTTAAAATTGTAAAATTTGCAGGTCCTTCTGTAATGTGTTTTACAATCCGCTGTATCTTTTACAGTATTATTTTGGCAACCACAGCTGCCAGTTTCTTTCCGTAAAAACAACGTTTTTTTTCTTACAGTGTAAGTGGCTTTGGATATAAAGCGTCTTCTAAATCAGGGGTTCTTAACCTTTCTGACCTTGAGGCCCAAATGAGTGGCCCAGGGGCCATTAAATATTAACACTGTATAGGCTTTAAATGATGTCACTCTTGCTTTGATTTGTATTCAATAATAAACCAAATCCACTTACAGTTTAACAAGCAAAAACCTTGTCATATAAAATGACATAATAAAATGTGATCATCACAGACTTTTATTAAAAATGTCAATGTTAACATGCACACACGTCGGGCTTGATTCATGGGACAAATCAATCAGTTCAGGCTTATTAATTAAGTTACTTTACGTTTAACCTGCAGTACACAAATGGTAAAATACATTCAAACCAAAATCTTAATAAAGCAACATAAAATAATATAGCCTACAAGCAACACACAATTTCTTTTTAGCTCATTACCTTCCATAAGTCTTGTGAAAATTAACTTTAGCTCAGGGAAATTCACCTTTTTAATACAAAAGCTGCTACATACATACTAACTAAACAATTAACATGAACAAATATGGTCTTTGCCTTAACGAAATATAATAAAACAAGATGGCGGCACACGCACCTGCGTACTCTTGTACACCAAGAAAACATACTTTTTAACTTAAAGGAGCATGAGGCAGGATTGAGGCAGGATTTATTCATGTCAGATGAAGCGTTCCAAACCAAAAAGAATGTTTCCTCTAGTGTATCTCTCCTTTGCCTTGAACAGGCTGTGTGCTGCAAAATGTGCTGCAAATGGTCCCGAATTTCCCGCGCTGGGCGGCGGATTTGACATCACATGACGCTGCATGCACGTTCTCCCCGTTCTCCCGTGCCGGCTTCACTGTTGGCTGCAGTACCCCCGACGACCGTCGTGGTGAAGGGTGGCGCTAGAGAGTCTCATTTCTTAAAAGGAGCCTCATGCTCCTTTAATGCTAAATTACTACATTTCCATTAACGTGCATGTGACACAGTTGTCTTTTAACCTCTCGTAACAAGTTATTCCAAGAATAATAGATGTCCAGAATAGCAGGTTAACCTCTGTTCCTGCAGCCACTAGCTTTCATCATTTTGACTCAAAGACGTAGATGTCTGCCGCCAACCGTCTCAGGGCAACGACCTTCTGCTGCCACATCTGAGGAACTTCTAGGAGGTCGTGCTCCACAGTTTCACAAAGGAGGAGAGTATTTAAAACCTTACGATGAATCACACAGCTTCAGAGGACTTATGGCAGGCACAGAGCCCAAGGATACGGAAGAGTATTAGGGCCATGCAGGAGAAAAAATATTTGATTGTGCACTTTCAGAAAAAATTCGAAATGTTGTATTTTTATTTTTCTCCTGCCTGGCCCTTATACTCTTATGTACAAGGAAGCCAGCTCCTACAGAAAAGCCAGTGGGATTCTTTTTGTGATGTGACCTGTAGATGGACAAAAGGTGAATTCAAAATATGAATTCTTCACGTCACCAGAAAAAACACATTGGAGAGTTAGTTTTCGTTGTTCTTCCATTGATACCTCCATCTTTACTTCTAGGGTAATGGAAATACAACAAGCATTTGTAAATAATACTCTTCCAAAACCACTTCCTGCACGTACAAAACAGTTAACAGTCTAAAAAAAGCGTCACCGCTTGAAGTTTCTCTCACTCTCATTTTTTAACTTGATATCAAACACAAGCCACAGACCCAGCAGCACATCTATCATCTCCTCCAGGTTCTACATCTTTAGTG
Source organism: Cololabis saira (assembly GCF_033807715.1). Classification (NCBI taxonomy): domain Eukaryota; kingdom Metazoa; phylum Chordata; class Actinopteri; order Beloniformes; family Belonidae; genus Cololabis; species Cololabis saira. Next base: position 44,892,740 of record NC_084594.1, read on the forward strand.
TTGTTGTCTTCTTCATTTAGATCACACAATCAAATACGTCACAGCAGCTTCACTCCAACCTCCTACTTCTGCTCCAGGTGATGAATTGTTATGGAAAAGAAACCAGGCCCAGTTGAGTCGAGCTGAGATGAGATGAGTAGAGCCGAGTAGGTGCTGGTGGAAAAGCGCCATAAGTTTCAGTTTGGCCGAACCCGACCCCTGCAGTCAGGCCCTCTGGCACGCTGGACCAGGGGAAGGCAGTCCAGATCGTCGTCAGCTAGTCATCCAGGTCTGCACAGCTCTGTTAGTAACACAGTCCCTTGTGTCAGGGTGTCATGGAGCAGGGAAACACCTGAAACATCCAGGACAGCGGCCCCCGAGGACCAGGATTACCACCCCTGGAATCTGCTCCTCCGTTCAGAACTAGTTTTCCTATGCCATACACCCAAATGCTGCCCTACAACAGAGATATGCTGATTTTACTGTGGTCCAGGGTTCATATAATCTGAGTCTGACCGTAACTGACCCCACACACAGTTTTTTTTTTTTACTATGTCTGCATATATATTAATGGTTAATACCATGTAGGTTAAAACCTGAGGCATATATATATATATATATAAAAGCTTTATTTGTATAGCACCTTTCCAAACACAGTTACAAGGTGCTTTTACAAGAGCAGAATTAAAAGGCAGAATCCAATAAAATGACAAAAATATATAAACATAAGAACATAGAAATACAATAAAACATTAGAAAATACTAACATTGGATATATATATATATATATATATATATATATATATATATATATATATATATATATATATATATATATATATATATATATATATATATATATATATATATTTTATATTTTCTATTTATTTATTTATAAATTTTGTATTATTTCTTAAAGGGGAGGGATGTATTTTTTTATATATATATCATATATATTTTAATACATCATATACATTTATTTTATTTATATATATATATTTTTTTTTTAATATATATACATTTTTTTATATTTTCTATTTATTTATTTATACATTTTTTATTTTTTTTTAAAGGGGAGGGTCGGGGTGGGTCTAAATTGTGAAAAACACAGGGAAACGCACAACGAGCACACAAGCCTTGGAGCTCTGTAAGAGAAAAACCACCAATCAGACAGGAGAACAGGCAGAGACACAAGCAGCAACCATTCCAGGTCCCTGAGACGGAATCAAAGCTCGGCTACTCCGATTATCTGTCCCCACACACAGCTGTCTGCATAAACCACCTCTGAAGTCTCGTCTAAGCCGTCAGTGGATGATTGCTTCACCATATCTTGGTGTGAGACCCAAATATGACGATAAGTAAAACGGAATCAAAGTGTCTCTCGCTGCGTGCTCTTTCCACTGCTGTGCAAGTCTCCGCCACTTGTTACACTTCCCACACAAGCTACAACACTTGGAGCCCTTCAGTAATTATTTGTGTATGACAGACACAAGAAGTATTTATTGCTCGCTGTGGGGAGCACAGAGAAAACATAAGCATGTTAATTAAGTGAAATTGCTTGTGGGGGTGTAAACCAAGCTGATATATTGCATCTAATTCAAGACCAAAAAAAACAACAAATGATTTATTCATCTCTCCACATGAGCTTGTTGGGTTACTATTATGTTCATCATTGTAAGATAAAGTGAAAGACCATGGTCCTGCCAAGGTCTCTAAATCAAACTACATAGGAGGAACCCCATTTAGTTGTGACGTCAGGCGTCCACCTGTACACTGATAGCCACAGTGGTTATAACCAGTACTGGAGTTGAGGGGGGATGAGGGGGGATGGCATCCCCTCCTGAAATAAAAACAGTCCAAATCATCCCCCCTGTAAAACTGCAATCCCTCCTTTCCATCCCTTATGTCATTTCATCAATGAATGTGGTTTTACTGCTATTTCAACATTTAGAGTCATCACCAGAAAAATAACTTATTTGACAATTTTCACCTGTTTCAAGTAAATTTTCACTTGAAATAAGTAGAAAAATCTGCCAGTGGGACAAGATTTATCTTCTTATTACAAGCAAAAAAAATCTTGTTCTACTGGCAGATTTTTCTACTTATTTCAAGTGAAAATCTACTTGAAACAGGTGAAAATTGTTGTTTTTTCCAGTGATGAGTCTTGTTTTAAGTGTAATGAGATTTTTTTTTACTAAAATGAGACATTTTACTAGAAATAAGACAAATATTCTTGTTAAGATTTTGAGTTTTTGCAGTGATCCATTTGACTTATCCTGTGAAGGACAGAGTCATATTGATAAGTTCAGAAAAGTGTTTTTTATTGTAGTGTTTTGATGTATTTGATGTAAGCCCAGTGGATATTTAAAGCTTACAGAAGGCTGCATTTAACTGCTGCTATGTCATTCCTGCAGTATTTCTGCAGGTGTTTTGGTCACTGCTATTATTTGTAATATATTATATTATTTGTAATCAGCACAAATTATCTGTCCCCATATGATCAAATCCACCATCCCCCCTGATTTTTTTTTACAACTCGAGGAACTGGTTATAACAGCATAGATGATTTGTTCCCCACACCTTTAAAGAAGACAGGGTCACTTTTGAATAGTTTTTATGAGGAGGTTTAAGTGAAGTTAGAGTACGGAAGAGTATTAGGGCCAGGCAGGGAAAAAATAAAAAATATTTTAGGGGAGGAAGATTTTTTTTTCATTATGCACTTCGAGAAAAATGTTGAGAAAAAAGTCCAAATGTCGAGAAAAAAGTTGAAATTTTGAGAAAAAAGTCGGAATGTCGAGAATAATGTTGAAATACAATTTCGTGAATAAAGTTGAAATGTTGAGAAAAAAGGCAAAATTTCAACTTTTTTCTCGAAATTGTATTTCAACATTATTCTTGACATTTCGACTTTTTTCTCGAAATTGTACTTCAACATTATTCTTGACATTTTGACTTTTTTCTCGAAATTGTATTTCAACATTATTCTTGACATTTCAACTTTTTTCTCGAAGTGCACAATAAAAAAAATCTTCCCCTCTCAAATATTTTTTCTCCTGCATGGCCCTGATACTCTTCCACATTAGAGAGATGTGGTCAGTGGCTGTGTCTTCGCTTCAGCCCCTCAACGATGCACCAGTCTCTACAGCTGTCGTGAATAGGAGTCACTCATTGCGTGTTGTTTTTCTTCACGTTCCGTGAAAGAAAGAAAGAGCTCTTTAGCATTCCTGAGCTCATCTACAGTGGAGTGTTTTCTTTGACTTTGGTCTCTTGGTATGAGGCAGTAGATATGCTCTCCTTGTCATACCAATTTATGTTCAGCAATCTCACTTCACTTATCTCCCTTGTCTGAACAGCCACTTCAAAAAGAAAAGTAAAGTGAGCCCCTGTAAAAGAATGATGGTGGCGCAGTGAAGATAGACAGCCAGCGATCCAAACTGTCCCCGGGATCAATACCAGCCTGAGATGCCCCTGTGTTTCCTTTATTTATGTTTTCTGAACTTCTTAAAGCGACTCTCAAACATTTAGCAAATGTGTGTAAATTATACACAAAAATAGCATTTGATTAGGTTTGTCCAGTTAGGACCTCAAATGTGTACCAGCTAACTTTATTGCTGCATATAAACCTCAAACATAATGGAACTTTATCACTTTACGTCTACATTAATCCAGCCTCCCCATCTTTAACTATATCCAACATTCAACGCTGACTTCCCCTCAGAGCGGTGAGAGCTTCAGAAGAGGAATGCCCCCCGTAGGAGAGTGGTGTGAAGTAATTGGGCTAAATCCACCCCTTAAAACCTCTCTTGTGTCTCTCAACAAATGTATTTCAGTCAGACAACTCACGCAGGGAAGTTTAATCAGGACCCATACTACACTTTAAAGAGAATCCATACTTGGTTCATCAGTTATCAGGTTTACATGGAAATACAAGGGTGTACAACTCTGACATCAAGAGGAGCTAGTGAACCAACCAGAGGAGCTAGTGAACCAACCAGAGGAGCTAGTGAACCATCCAGAGGAGTTAGTGAACCAACCAGAGGAGTTAGTGAACCAACCAGAGGAGTTAGTGAACCATCCAGAGGAGTTAGTGAACCATCCAGAGGAGTTAGTGAACCAAACATAGGAGTTAGTGAACCAACCAGAGGAGTTAGTGAACCATCCAGAGGAGTTAGTGAACCAACCATAGGAGTTAGTGAACCAACCAGAGGAGTTAGTGAACCATCCAGAGGAGTTAGTGAACCATCCAGAGGAGTTAGTGAACCAACCTGTGGCAGGGTGGAGTAGCTGCAACCACTCAGTCTCTCCACCCTGCCACACAACCAGAGGAGTTAGTGAACCATCCAGAGGAGTTAGTGAACCATCCAGAGGAGTTAGTGAACCATCCAGAGGAGTTAGTGAACCAACCAGAGGGACAAGTGAACCATCCAGAGGAGTTAGTGAACCAACCAGAGGAGTTAGTGAACCAACCAAAGGAGTTAGTGAACCAACCAAAGGAGTTAGTGAACCAACCAAAGGAGTTAGTGAACCATCCAGAGGAGTTAGTGAACCAACCAGAGGGACAAGTGAACCATCCAGAGGAGTTAGTGAACCATCCAGAGGAGTTAGTGAACCAACCAGAGGGACAAGTGAACCATCCAGAGGAGTTAGTGAACCATCCAGAGGAGTTAGTGAACCATCCAGAGGAGTTAGTGAACCATCCAGAGGAGTTAGTGAACCAACCAGAGGAGTTAGTGAACCAACCAGAGGAGTTAGTGAACTAACCAGAGGGACAAGTGAACCATCCAGAGGAGTTAGTGAACCATCAAGAGGAGTTAGTGAACCAACCAGAGGAGTTAGTGAACCATCAAGAGGAGTTAGTGAACCATCCAGAGGAGTTAGTGAACCAACCAGAGGGACAAGTGAACCATCCAGAGGAGTTAGTGAACCATCCAGAGGAGTTAGTGAACCATCCAGAGGAGTTAGTGAACCATCCAGAGGAGTTAGTGAACCAACCAGAGGAGTTAGTGAACCAACCAGAGGAGTTAGTGAACTAACCAGAGGGACAAGTGAACCATCCAGAGGAGTTAGTGAACCAACCAGAGGGACAAGTGAACCATCCAGAGGAGTTAGTGAACCATCAAGAGGAGTTAGTGAACCAACCAGAGGAGTTAGTGAACCATCAAGAGGAGTTAGTGAACCATCCAGAGGAGTTAGTGAACCATCCAGAGGAGCTAGTGAACCAACCAGAGGAGTTAGTGAACCAACCAGAGGAGTTAGTGGACCATCCAGAGAAGTTAGTGAACCAACCAGAGGAGTTAGTGAACCATCAAGAGGAGTTAGTGAACCATCCAGAGGAGTTAGTGAACCATCCAGAGGAGTTAGTGAACCAACCAGAGGAGTTAGTGGACCATCCAGAGAAGTTAGTGAACCAACCAGAGGAGTTAGTGAACCATCCAGAGGAGCTAGTGAAACAACCAGAGGGGCTAGTGAACCAACTTGAGCCCCATGTGAATCCCCGGGGGCAGTTTTTACGTGTTGCACATTGTGACAGTGTCACAAAAGCCAAACGCTTCTCTAGATTGCTTTTAGGTGTCCTGATAACCACAGAAAATATGGAAATTGCTGCAAGAAATAAAAGTTTTGGACGCATTAACCTTAAAAACAATGTTTAACCAAACACGACTGTATTGTACTACTATTGTTTGGATTGTGACGCCAGAGTTAATCACAGGGGGAATGAGATTATCACTGGCAGATGAAGATGAGAAGAGCTCTGTGCAGAAAGGGGAAACAAAGAATGATAAAAAGAGCTTTTTGCATGAAACTCCTCTCAGGATTTCTGCTTTGATCCTCTACTGGACTCGTTTTCCCTGCACGTTTGTGAGCAAGCTTCCACTGGTTCTAAAATACACCTCCAAACATGTTTCCTATTTACATTGTAAAGACAAATGACGTTTGTCTGCACTTTGCAAAGTCAGACCGGCTAGAAATTCGGTGGCATAAATCAAACTGAAGTCCCAGACTTTCCTCCCTCAAAACGATTCATCCAGTGGAAATGTTTAGTCTTTTGTGTCTTATCACTGGGCCCATGCTGCATTTAGGAGAGCTGCCGGTCCGTGCAGTCAGACCCACTGTGAGCGACAAATTCCATCTGGTGGTCTGACGGTGCGGCCAGACAACCCTGAAGGACTGTGGTGGTGTTTATGCAAACGTTCGGGGTGAAAATGAAATGAAAGAACCCGCACACTGCGGACTGAGAGCGCATATTCATTCTGCTATTGTGCTTCTCAAGCCAGCAGGGGTGTGGGAGAAGAGGAGGCAAGCCAGGCAGGGAGGAGGAATGGAGTTGTGGAAAGGATGAGAGGAATATTTCTGTTTTGCTGCTTGGGTCCTGCGATGATGAAGACATTCATGTGAACAGCAGCTGGCAGACACGCGCCATAACAAGCTAATGTGTCACCAGTGGAAATGCAGATTATCCAGAGACGGGGAGGGCGGGTGTTGTGAGTCCACCTTCCTCGCTAGCCAGATAGGTCCCTGCAGAGAGCGCTGGGGATCCTGTGGTGGTATAAACTCCTGCAGCTGCCACCACGTCTCCTCCAGAGCCGGTTCACAGGGGACTTGTGTCAGATTGCAGTATAATGAAGATCATTAGCCGAAGAATATTCCTACTGCTGCTTTAATCACAGCACTTATCTAATTACTTAATGAGACCTGGATTTGGTTAATGCACACAATCTAAATTAAATGGGTAAACAGTTAACTGAAAAATCCATTTGTTCAAATAAAGACTTTCACATGAGCAGATATGGAGCGGAATAAGGAGTTGCATTATCATAATGGAAGATATGATTTTCTATTATCTGCATTTGAATAAATACGTCTCTGGTGTATTTTTCCCTCTACTGTCTCTCTAATTTCTCCTGAATTTGTTTCGCTACCACTTTGAGTTTATGCCTCAGTGTAATGAGCATTATCGGCCTGACCCTGAAACCCAATTTGTTTTCATAACAGCAATTATGCTAAATCCTAAAAGATGGATGATGGCAAAAGCAAATGTTTAAAATTCTGAGAGCTCAAGTTATTAACATGCATTAGCGGGCTTCTAGAGCCCCTTCACCATCATCATCATAACCATCACCATCACCATCATCGTCGTGAAACCCTTCCTTCTCACGCTGCTGTTTTCTCTCCGCTCTGCGTCTTGTGCAGTTCTCGGGCGAGGTCCCAGAGAACAAGGTGAACGTGGTGGTCACCAACCTGACCGTGGTGGACAGAGACCAGCCCCACAGCCCCAACTGGAACGCCGTCTACCGCATCATCAACGGAGACCCCACCGGACACTTCACCATCCGCACCAACCCCATCACCAACGAGGGCATGCTGACCGTCGTCAAGGTAGGCACAGTTCACCGGCTTCCTGGTTCAGATTGAGACTGACTAGACCAGGGGTCGGCAACCCGCGGATCTAGAGCTGCATGCAGCTCTTTAGCGCCGCCCTAGTGGCTCCTGGAGCTTTGTCAAAAACGTTTGACCTTTTTTTTTTTTTTTTTTTTTTTAATCGCGACATTTTGATTTTTTTTCTCGAAATTTTGACTTTTTTATGAAGATTGTACTTCAACATTAATCTTGAGATTTCGACTTTTTTCTCGAAATTTTGACTTTTTTCTCGAAATTTTGACTTTTTTCTCGAAATTTTGACTTTTTTCTCAACATTTCAACTTTTTTCTCGTCATTTCGACTTTTTTATCAAGATTGTACTTCAGCATTAATCTTGACATTTCGACTTTTTTCTCAACATTTCCACTTTTTTCTCAAAATTTCGACTTTTTTCTCAACATTTCCACTTTTTTCTCGACATTTCCACTTTTTTCTCGAAGTGCATAATGAAAAAAATCTTCCCCCAATTATAACTAATATAGCTACATGCAGCATGTGTTGCCTTCATTCTAAGGCTTATACAAGACTTCATTTTTTGCAGCTCCAGACATTTGTTTTTTGTGTTTTTGGTCCAATATGGCTCTTTCAACATTTTGGGTTGCCGACCCCTGGACTAGATGATATGGAGCCTTGAGCTCAGTAGTCGTTACGCAAATAATCTGTAATATTGTCACTTTACTTAATTACTCCGTGCTAAATTAGTGATACTATTTTTTATAGAGTGCCCACTTCCTCAAAGTACAGAACAGCATGAGCACTCATGAAGGTAATGAGTATTGGTTTCAAGAGTAAGGCTGGAACCGGTGTTTTCCTATAGCCAGGAACCTGTCAAGGTCCCCAGCAGATGGACATGTGACCTCCTCAGCGTCTGCTTGGTCCTCACGCTCCCCATCAGCGGGCCGATGCCTTCAGGCAGCTTCACCCAGTCTGACGCATGATCTGTAACGGCGGCCGCCATTCGCTCAGAGAGCCTTTACAACTAATGGACCTGTGTGATTTCGGACACTGCATGTGATTCCTGGACACTGAGTGTGATTCCTGGACACTGCATGTGATTCCTGGACACCACGTGTGATTCCTGGACACCACGTGTGATTCCTGGACACTGAGTGTGATTCCTGGACACTGCATGTGATTCCTGGACACCACGTGTGATTCCTGGACACCACGTGTGATTCCTGGACACTGAGTGTGATTCCTGGACACTGCATGTGATTCCTGGACACCACGTGTGATTCCTGGACACCACGTGTGATTCCTGGACACTGAGTGTGATTCCTGGACACTGCATGTGATTCCTGGACACCACGTGTGATTCCTGGACACCACGTGTGATTCCTGGATGATTCCTGGACACTGAGTGTGATTCCTGGACACTGCGTGTGATTCCTGGACACTGTGTGTGATTCCTGGACACTGCGTGTGATTCCCTGTGACAGCAGCTTCGTCCGGCTGAAAAGTTGAACTTCAATGAACCGTCCTGAAGAAGCGTCCATGGTTGGCGATCCGCGGTCCAGATATCGCCAGCTGTAGTCCATCCTGGGTCTCCTGGTATCCCCGCACAATTTACCTATGATGATAATGTACTTTCAGTACTTTTACGTCAACTTCAGGCAGGACTAAATATACGTAACACCGTAATGAGTTATTTCCTTTATGGCACTTTTCCACTAGACTAGTACCTACTCAGCCCGACTCCACTCGCCTCGGTTTGGTTCTTTCCACCGGGGGTCTAACGTGCCGAGTAGATACTTTTTCTGTAACTATTCTACCGAGGTTCTACTGTAAGTGGCTGAGTTGGCTGTATCTGATGTCATTACACTACACGCTACCAATTGGTCAGGGGGTTGGCCCAATCGCCCAATCGCCCAATCGAGTACGTCACAGCAGCTTCACTCCAACCCGCCTACTGCTGATCTGGGTATTGAAAAGAAACGAGGGCGAGGCGAGTGGAGTCGAGATGAGGCGTGGCGAGTGGAGTCGGGCTATTTAGATGTTAGTGCCAATGTTAACTTCACAACAACAAGACAAACCTTTAACTAGTGATGCATCACCACAATACACAGCAGGCATGTTATGTCTGAAGTTCAGTTTTATTCATCTTGCTGTCAACTACCCTCATGTCCCTCAATCTGTCCTCTCTCTCTCTGTCCCCCCGGGCTTCCCCTGCAGCCGGTGGACTTCGAGATGAACCGGGCCTTCATGCTGACCGTGGTGGTGTCCAACCAGGCAGACCTGGCCAGTGGCATCCAGTCCTCCCTCCAGTCCACAGCAGGAGTCACCATCTCTGTCCAGGACGTGAACGAGCCGCCCGTCTTCCCCGTCAACCCCAAGATGATCCGTTTCGAGGAGGGCGTGCCGGCAGGGACCACTCTCACCGTGTTCGCCGCCCAAGACCCCGACCACTTCATCCACCAGATCGTCAGGTAGGAGCTTTTTTCTGACATTTCGGCCCAAAACGCTGAACTCTTGTAACGATTTTCTTTGCCGAGATATATAGGAAGATATGTATCTGCCAGTGGGGAACCTTCAGGGCCTTCTACGCCTTCAGAGAAGGCCTAAAAAAAAAGAAATAATAATAAATGTAAATGCGGTTGAGAGACGGAGTTCAATGGCAGAGTTAAATTCTCTGTGATGAGGTGAAGGCCCAGCGTTAGTGCTCACGGTTCCCCACTGGTATCTGGTATCTTCTGTATTATAAGTAAGGGATAATGCCCGACGAGGTGGCCATTAACATAAACATATGGACGCAGGGGCGTGAACCGTCCGACGCCAAGTGGAGGGCGGTTTGCCTCCGCGGAGATATTCTAGTCCACTCAGCTCCGTTCGGCTATGCTACAGTAACAAACAGGAAATATATTTGTTTCAAAGAATCAAAGTCCAAAGATAGTTTCCTAAATCGTTTTATTAAGCTACATATATGATCAAGTATTAAAAAAAATAAATAAATAAATGTTTCATTAAGCTACAAATATTATCAACCATTAAAATAAATAAACAAACTAAAAGAAATTATAAAATCACTCATGTGTCCGTCCTGCGGTAGCCGGCTCTTCTTCTCTGAATCTCCGTTGCCGTGGTTACCACCTGGCTGATGATCCAGCGCAACAATATCAGGCAATTGGACCGAACTTGTTTTCTAGGTGTCCATTAACACTTTTAGTTTAGTTTAGTTTAGTTTTTTATTTAGCACATACAATAAAAATAACATCACACAAATAAGTGCAGTTAAAAGAAACTGTGCAGGGAGGAGCGAGTAGTCAGTAGGTATGAGGAGCCCCCACCTAATAACTATAACAATATAGTTATGAGGATACAAAATCATAAAATAAAGAAAATAATAATACATCATAAAACTTGCATGCAGAACATGAATGAAAATAAAAAATTACTGTTGACCTATAAAGACATGATCATGAAAATATGAATATTATGCTGAACAAGTGGCAACACAGAATATGAAGTACAAAAGAAACATTAACAGTGGGAAAAGCAAGAGCTTTCTTGGCTACACTGTTGAATGTTCTCTTGAGCGACTTTGTAAGATGGATAGGGACCTACAATTGTTTGCAATCTGGTACCAACTATTCCAGACTTTGACACCTCGATACCTAAACAAAAATGGTCTTCTAGATTCCAGACATTTAGGTGGATGTAGGGCGAGGGCCTGCCGCGTTGAGGAAGAATGAAATTGAGAGTTTGTAGCAAAGTATGTCCTAAAATGCTCAGGAACATTTCCTTCTGAGGAAAATATCTTGTAAAGAAAAATGCACTTTTAATGGACACCTGCCAGCCAATCGGAATTGAGTATTTACACGCCTTGGTATAAGTAAATATAATGAACACTATATGAGCAAACAGCAGTTTGCTCATACAGTGTTTATAGTCGGGGTTGTTCTCAGATCAGACTCTGAGCGTTTTCTTCTGCTGTGCCGTCTGGGAGGTGTTTGCGTGCACATCCATCACCACCAGCGCTCCCTCCCTCTGACCCTGCAGCTCTGTTCCCGCTCAGTCTGCGTGTCTCTTTCTGACGGCAGCTCAGAGCGCGTTGGGCTCTCAGCAGCCGTGAGTCTGCTCCAGTTCTCCTCCAGGCCCCGTCACCGGAACCCTCACACTGTATGAGCATGAAAGACGGAGAAATGCATCAACGCGGGGCCAGACGTGCACGGGCGCGCACACCGAGCCAGACTCAAAGCCCTGAGCGTGAGTGTGGATGGGAGAGCAGCCAGCTTGTTCTTTTGAATGTTTTTTTCTGGATTTCTCTCTTTTCTCTCTGGAGGAAACATGAAACAGGATGATGTGCAGCCGAGGCTGTTAGCCCGCTGATTTCACTGTTTGATGCGATTAAAATGGCCGACTCCGTCTCCGCGTTGGCATGTGTGTGTTCTCGTGTCCCTGGGCCTGTTTGATGGTCAGCCCTGCGGAGCCGGGACGTTTCTGTGCTGCTCACTCCCACTTCCAGAGGTCTCAGCTTAGAGCTTGGCTCCGCCATCAGAGGTGAACTCCCACCAATCTGAGCGGCGCTTCTGTAGAGACGACAACTCACGAGGGATTCACTAAAGGGAGCGTTCAAAGATTTAACAACTGATGCGAAGATCTTAAGATGTGGTTTCTACAGCTCGGTGGTGACCGACTCTGGATCCTCCAACTCTTCCCCAACATGCTGCTTCTCTGGCTTTTTCACAAACGAGCTATTTAGATGTCAGTTTACACAAAATAAAATGTCGTTCTTTTAAAGTGACGTCCGCGGGAGGTGAAGGTGAGGGTGGGAGGGGTGAAATGGGGAGGGGCATCTTCATGGCACAGGAAGTGGATGAGAGATGAGAGGTGGATGAGTGTGTGTGTGCATGCATGTGTATGTATGTGTGATTGTGCAAGTGTGCGTGCATGTGTGTGTGTGTTTTTGCGTACACCTGTGTTTGTTTGTGCGTGTGTGTGTGTATGTGTGTGCACATGCTTGTGTATGTGCATGTGTGTGCATGTGTGTGCATGCATGTGTATGTATGTGTGTTTGTGCATGTGCATGTTTGTGTATATGTGCGTGTGTGTGTGTGTGTGTGTGTGTGTGTGTGTGTGTGTGTGTGTGTGTGTGTGTGTGTGTGTGTGTGTGTGCGCATGCTTGTGTATTGATCTTATGAAATCAATAAATTCCATCATCAAAATTATAACAAATAAAGGTTTAACATATCTTGCTTTGCATGTAATAAGACTATGTAATATATTAGTTTCACCTTTTAAGTTGACTTATTGAAATAAGTTAACTTTTACACCATATTCTAGTTGAATTATTGAAATAAATTAACTTTTACACCATATTCTAGTTGAATTATTGAAATAAATTAACTTTTACACCATATTCTAGTTGAATTATTGAAATAAATTAACTTTTACACCATATTCTAGTTGAATTATTGAAATAAATTAACTTTTACACCATATTCTAGTTGAATTATTGAAATAAATCAACTTTTACACCATATTCTAGTTGAATTATTGAAATAAATTAACTTTTACACCATATTCTAGTTGAATTATTGAAATAAATCAACTTTTACACCATATTCTAGTTGAATTATTGAAATACATTAACTTTTACACCATATTCTAGTTGAATTATTGAAATAGATTAACGTTTACACCATATTCTAGTTGAATTATTGAAATACGTTAACTTTTACACCATATTCTAGTTGAATTATTGAAATAAATCAATTTTTACACCATATTCTAGTTGAATTATTGAAATAAGTTAACTTTTACACCATATTCTAGTTGAATTATTGAAATAAATTAACTTTTACACCATATTCTAGTTGAATTATTGAAATAAATTAACTTTTACACCATATTCTAGTTGAATTATTGAAATAAATTAACTTTTACACCGTATTCTACTTGAATTATTGAAATAAATTAACTTTTACACCATATTCTACTTGAATTATTGAAATAAATTAACTTTTACACCTCACCTGTAGGCTATATTCTACATCTTGGCTGATGTGGACATACATAGCATTTCAGCTACTAGTATGGTTATCTGTACAGTCATGCAAGTTCAATGCTATTAAAGCACTTTAAACTTTAAATCAAAGCATTTTGTTTTTTCAAATAAAATAAACACATTTTTATGCAGTTTAGAAGTTTTGGGGCTTTTTTTTGGCTCCTGCGCTGCTGAAATCAGGGCGTCCCTTATTTCTATTTCTGAAAGGTGGCGACCCTAGGTGGCGGTGTGGATACAGGCGGCGCCGCCTGTTCAGCATGCAGGTTTTTATCGGCCTCCATACTAATGAGCTGCTGCTGTCACGCGCCTGGCCAACATATGTTCCCGTCTCTGTGTCACTACGTTATTTCAGAGGTGCCTGGCTGCTGTCGCTTATTATGCTAATGAGCATTCAACCTGATAATGGCCACTTTGGATCAACAAGTAAAAGATTTGGAACAGATGGCGTTTAAGTAACAGTCGCCCGCAAAGACGTTGTGTGAGGTTTGTGAACGAGACTCAGTGTGTGTGTGTGTGTGTGTGTGTGTGTGTGTGTGTGTGTGTGCAGGTACTCCAAGCTATCAGACCCTGCTAACTGGCTGAAGATCAACAGGACCAACGGTCAGATCACCACCATGGCCCTGCTGGACAGAGAGTCCGTGCACGTCAGGAACAACATGTACGAGGCCACGTTCCTGGCATACGACAATGGTAAGTCTGGTAAGTCAGGATGTGACTGGATCTGCTGAACAGACACATGCAGGACTGGGGTGGCAGCAGGGCTGCCCCGGACCACATTGGGGCCCTAAGCGAAATGTTATTTGGACCCCCCCCCCGCCCTCAAACCTCTCCCCATCCCTAATGTATCATTGATACAAAATGACCTTATAACAACATGCTATTTAACCCTTGTGCTGTCTTCAGGTCAAGGTAGGAGGAAGAGAAGAAGGGAGGAAAGAAGGAAGGAAGGAAGGAAGGAAGGAAGGAAGGAAGGAAGGAAGGAAGGAAGGAAGGAAGGAAGGAAGGAAGGAAGGAAGGAAGGAAGGAAGGAAGGAAGGAAGGAAGGAAGGAAGGAAGGAAGAATGAAAAGAAGGAAAGAAAGAAGGAAGGAAGAATGAAAAGAAGGAAAGAAAGAAGGAAGGAAGGGAGAAAAGAAGGAAGGGGGATGGGAGAAAAGGGGAGGGAAGGGAGAAAAGGAAGGGAGAAAAGAAGGAAGGAAGGAAGGAAGGAAGGAAGGAAGGAAGGAAGGAAGGAAGGAAGGAGGGAAGGGGAGAAGGAAGGAGAGAGCAGGAGGAAAGAAGGAAGGAAGGGAAAAAAGAAGGAAGGAAGGAAGGAAGGAAGGAAGGAAGGAAGGAAGGAAGGAAGGAAGGAAGGAAGGAAGGAAGGAAGGAAAGAAGGAAGGAAGGAAGGAAGGAAGGAAGGAAGGAAGGAAGGAAGGAAGGAAGGAAGGAAGGAAGGAAAGAGGAAGGGAGAAAAGAAGAAGGAAGGAAGGAAGGAAGGAAGGAAGGAAGGAAGGGAGAAAAGAGGAAGGAAGGAAGGAAGGAAGGAAGGAAGGAAGGAAGGAAGGAAGAAAAGAGGAAGGAAGGAAGGAAGGAAGGAAGGAAGGAAGGAAGGAAGGAAGGAAGGAAGGAAGGAAGGAAGGAAGGGAGAAAAGAGGAAGGAAGGAAGGAAGGAAGGAAGGAAGGAAGGAAGGAAGGAAGGAAGGAAGGAAGGAAGGAAGGAAGGAAGGAAGGAAGGGAGAAAACAAGGAAAGAAGGAAGGAAGGGAGAAGGAAGTAGAGAGCAGGAGGAAGGAAGGAAGGAAGGAAGGAAGAAAAGAGGAAGGGGAGAAGGAAGGAGAGAGTAGGAGGAAAGAAGGAAGGAAGGGAAAAAAGAAGGAAAGAAGGAAAGAAGGAAGGAAGGGAGAAAAGAGGAAGGAAGGAAGGAAGGAAGGAAGGAAGGAAGGAAGGAAGGAAGGAAGGAAGGAAGGAAGGAAGGAAGGAAGGAAGGAAGGAAGGAAGGAAGGAAGGAAGGAAGGAAGACAGTACAAGGGTTAACTTGATAACCGGTCAATAATAACAAATGTACGGAAATCAGAACTAAACGCACGTGTGTCTTTTACAGACGCACATTTATCTCATTAGAAATAGTCAAACTTCTTAACAACATACATTGATATGAAACCATAGCCAATTTATTATATATTGCTAAAGTTTGTAGCTCATAAACAACCTACTGGTCATTTTACCTTCTTCAACTTTTTCAACAAAGGTGGATACATGGGGCGTTAACAAGGCGTTCAATAAATGTTCATCAGGGCTGCTGGAAAAACACAATCCTCCAGTCTAGACAGAGATGGACACAGATTTCTATCCAATGAGTTGCATCTTAGGTGTTTGTGCTACAAAGTTTTATTTCAACAACATCCCCACCTTCAAGTGAAGCACGAGTTTCCTCGTGTTTTGCCTTTTTTTCTTCTCTTGCTCCTTATTTGTGATGTCTTTTGGATGAAAAGTTGAAATCTCTGCAAGAGCCTGCCTGCACCCTTCTGATTGGTCAGATTCCGGGTGCTGCCAATCATTGCACGGTCAGATTACTCATACCATTCAGATCTCTTTTCTCCCCTCCTCCTCACGGTAGCGCATATGAGCATCCATTACGCATATGCATTGCCGAGCAAATGCGTCCCCTCGTGCAAAACGTGGCCCCCGTTGGAAGATGAGGCCCCTACGCACAGAGCCTGTTCTGCGTTTAGGAAAGAGCGGCACTGGATGGCAGCATCAGGAGGATTCTAGAAACGCCCTCGTACAGGCAGTACTAGAGTTGTAAAAGAAAATCAGGGGGGATGGTGGATTTTATTATATGGGGACAGATAATTTGTGCAGATTACAAATAATATAATATATTACAAATAATAGCAGTGACCAAAACAGCTGCAGAAATACTGCAGGAATGACATAGCAGCAGTTAAATGCAGCCTTCTGTAAGCTTTAAATATCCACTGGGCTTACATCAAATACATCAAAACACAACAATAAAAAACACTTTTCTGAACTTATCAATATGACTCTGTCCTTCACAGGATAAGTAACATGGATCACTGCAAAAACTCACAATCTTAACAAGAATATTTGTCTTATTTCTAGTTAAAATGTCTCATTTTAGTAAAGAAATCTTATTACACTTAAAACAAGACTCATCACTGGAAAAAACAACAATTTTCACCTGTTTCAAGTAGATTTTCACTTGAAATAAGTAGAAAAATCTGCCAGTGGAACAAGGTTTTTTTGCTTGTAAAGAAGATAAATCTTGTCCCACTGGCAGATTTTTCTACTTATTTCAAGTGAAAATTTACCTGAAACAGGTGAAAATTCTCACATTTATTTTTCTGGTGATGACTCTAAATGTTGAAATAGCAGTAAAACCACATTCATTGATGAAATGACATAAGGGATGGAAAGGGGGGATGTCAGTTTTACAGGGGGGAAAGATTTGGACTGTTTTTATTTCAGGGGGGGATGCCATCCCCCCTCATCCCCCCCTCATCCCCCCTCAACTCCAGTACTGGTCCCAGATAGCCATCAGCTTCCCCATATTGCCACCATGAGGCTTCCTCTTACAGTTTTACCTTTCGAGCAATATTAGATGAAGTTTCATGACATCTCATCAAGAGTAATCGTTACCGCTCAGTCGAGCCTTTAATATTTCATAAAGTCAAACTGCTACTTTTACCTCAAAACGCTGCTCCTGCCATGTAGAAGCAGCGCGGGCGCCGTACACTCGCGTTTGTTTGTTTCCTTTGATTAAGATAGCGAAGAAGCTCATTTGATGCTTTTCATCGTTATTCAGTGTCAGAATTAGAGCACGGCAGCACAGGCGGGAGATAAATGCACCAGCAGTCGTAATGGGTCACGGCATAATCAGATGACTTCTTTTGTCTGACGTGCACCTCGCTGCTTGGGCAGAGATCAAATTAAACGCTCTGGATTAGGATTAAAAGTGAGTCTGTACCATATCAAACTGAGAATGATTTCAGAGACACAGCGAGTACGGGCTGGAACGCCGCCATCAACTCACGTCTCGTTGGTTTCAGTTCAAAGTTGAGTGTAAAGAACGGGCCCCCGGTGTCGACTACCACAGACTCCGTTCTTAGATTTGTCTCAATAAAAAGAGAAAATCCTCAAAACCCCCAAAAGGGAAGAAAAGTGCAGGGAAACCCGGGGCGCTGATTATCCTGAACAGAATAAAGAAAAGTACATTGACATGAACGAACATTTTGTTCCGCTAAGATGAGAAAACTACAGATATACTGAAAATGTGTTTTACAAATGTCCAGAGCTTTTTCAGCTCCCACCTCAGTAGGACACGATTACTGAGAAAGGCTCGTATTTGTAATGATGTGAAGATCGTATCCTGGAACAAAGCTGGAACTAAAGCTGGTGACCAGCATGAGGGGGAGGGGACAGGAATATACCGGGAACACATACACAGAATCGTCATCAAAGTGCAGAGAAAGATTTACGACATATTTAAAGGGGACCTATTCTGAAAAACAGGTTTTTTCTTGCTTTAACATATATAAAGTGGTCTCCCCTCAGAGAAGGAGGAAAGAAACCAAATTCTGCAGTGTCTGTACAGCCGCCCGGATGATCCGTCCAGTGTGATGCGGATCTACGAGCCAATAAGATTCTGCGCATTTTACCGTACGCATTTACGTAACCAAAATGCAAACCACGCCCACAACTAAACACCGTGTAACTGCATGCGAGGGTCCGACTATCGTAGCACTGCGTGACATCGGACACTCTCTGTCCATCTCCCTCCAGCAGCTGACACTTTATTGAGGTTTTTGTAGTGAAATGAGGAGGAATCATAGAGATAACTTCTCATTTCAACTAACTGGATCAGCCGTTCCTCATCCGTGACTGTTTCCTACAGCGCTTTCAACCGGCTTTCAACGCGAGCGACAGGAAGAAAATAGAAGCAGGGCGTCCGACAAATGTTCAGCTCAAAACGGCGCAGCGTCGCCGCGGCCAGTTAGGACAGTCCAATAGAAAATAAAGCAATGGAATTAATTTTGTCGGTGACGCTCGCTCACATCGCATGCAGTTATGACACTGTGTAAATAACTCTTCTGCCATTTTTTCGTAGCGTTGTATCGCGTCATTCAGGCAGCCAATCAGCACAGAGCCTCATTATCATAGCCCCGCCCACTCAGAATCCTGCATAGATAATGAGGTTAGAGAATGAGAAGATAAAGACATGGCTCAGAGGCTGAATTTCTAATTTATTTTGCAAAAAAATCAAAAGCTTGTTTTTAAGAGATTCAAGGCTTGTTTAAAATAGACATTAGATGCCATAATAGGTCCCCTTTAAGAGAAAAAGGGAGTCCGACTCCGAAGTTAGAGATGAAGAAAAGAGGGAGGAAGCAGCAGCAGAACCAAAGAGAGGGGCAGGCTATTGACATAATTAAGGGCCAACTAACTATACAATGTTAAGCCTAAAAATGTTCAACTTTACTGTCTCAGAACACACACACACATAACATTACACTGGAAATTATTAAAAAAAAAATATATATATATATATTTTAGATGGGACAATGCATATTGATGGCCACCACATAAAGCAGTGTAAATACACTGGATTTAGCATGAACCTTTTAATTTATGTAAGCTAATAGCTAGCTTCTGTGAAACCTGATCTCACAAAAATCTGTGAAAAAATCTGTGAAATGCCCACGACCTCTCACCACTATTTTCCGTGGCACCAACACGGAAAGTGGTAAATTCCGTGTGAGCACCACGGATATTGTACCATGCAAAGTCAATTGGGAGCCGTTGTCGTGATATATACACGGATTATTACATTATTATTATGTATATATTATTCTTTATTATGGTGGTTAAGTTATGAGTTTTTGACCGGCAAGTTACTGTTTGTTACTGTCAGTTTGTAAAAGCATGTTTTTAACGCTGTTTTATCAGTGTTTTAATGGTGTTTTGATGATTTTTAACAGTATTTTGACGGCGAGTATTTAACCGTGTTTTCTAGTATTTAACGTAAATTTAACATAAATTTGAGTATTATTTTGTGAGATCAGGTTGCTTCTGTGCAGCTCTCATCCAGAACATTGTGCTCTGTGTCTTACTCCATAATACAGTTATTTTAAAATTGTAAAAAGTCATTTTTGTCTGAGGTTGGGCCCGTGGGGGGGTTGGGGGATTAGTTCCTACAAGAACTTTATCCTACTTTCACCCCGTCCACCAGCTCTCCCTCCTGAGCTGCTGCCGCCCCGTAAACCAGAGAACCAGACTGGGAAGAGCTTCTCAAGAAAAAGCACGGCGACTCGGACACCCTCATGAAGAGATTTTTAAAAACTGTCGTGGAAATATTATACACTTCCACAAAGTAAAGTACTGATCCTTAACAGAACTACAACACCGGTGAGCTCAAGATTATCAAAGTTTATTTAACTGGTGCGCAACCAGGAGAGTCCACGTGCAGCCTGCAGGCTGGACGGTGAGTCTCAGGCCCCGTTTACACGGAGCAAAAACGGAGGCGTTTTCATGTGTTTTGGCCGTTCGTTTACACGAAAACGAAGCTCAAAGTCACCAAAAACCATCATTTCTGAAAACTCCGGCCAAAGTGGAGATTTTCAAAAACTCTGTTTTCACGTTTGCTTGTAAACGGAGGAAAACGGAGATTTAGGCTTCAGAACGTCACATTATGTACCAGAAACGTCACCAGCGTCATGTGTGCTACCTGTGTTTACAATTAGTTTGGCCACCGTCAATATTTTCTTGTATTTTACCTGTTTTATATTCTAAAGTCACACTTAAAAGTAACTTCACTTCTCTGCAGAGGTGGACAGAGTACTCAACCCCAGTACTTGAGTAAGAGTACAAATACTACTGGTCAAAATTTACTCCGTTACAAGTAAAAGTAGCTCAGTCAAAATATTACTCGAGTAAGAGTAGAAAAGTACTTGCTTTTAAAGGTACTTAAGTATCCAAAAGTAAATGCTTTTAAATTTACTTTAAGTAAAAGTAAGAGCAAGAGTAAATTTCTTATTTTCCACATCAGTAAATTACTATATTTTTTCTAAATTAATTTAAGGATCTTTTAACTCTTGTTTCTGAGAATTAACTCTTTGAAACCAGCTGCACTGATGTGCTGCTTTTAGAACCACAATGTTATATAAAACCTGCAGAAACACCAAAAACTAATCAAATGAATGGGATCATAAGAGGACAGCAGATGATGCAGAGTTTATTAACAATCATGAACTGAAACCAAATGAACCTGCACCATCCAACTAAGTCTGGATCCCCCTCAAAGACCACTGCTTTACAAAAAACTACATCTCTGCTTTCAATAACTCAATGTTGTAGCCATTGTTGCAGCTCTGTCTTGACTTGTTGCGGCCCTGACAAACGCAGGCTACTTTGGCGGTATGGTTTTGAGGAGGCTTGACGTATTTCCGCTTTACGTACATCCCAGTGGAGAGCGTGCACTGTGATAGGTCTCCTCCTTTGACAAAAACAGCTTGTGTCCAATAGGATTTTAGGGAAGAAGAAAAAAGAGCAGACCTGAAAGTAACGAGTACTTTTCAGCCTTCCTAGAAATTTACTCGAGTAAAAGTAAAAATATTTGTCTTGGAAATGTATTCAAGTAAGAGTAATAAGTACCAAAGAAATGTAATACTCAAGTAAAATACCAATCCTCTGGATATGTACTTAAGTACAGTACTCAAGTAAATTTACTCCGTTACTGTCCACCACTGCTTCTCTGTCACTCCAAACGAAAGACTCTCGTTCCGTCTTGGAAGTAAAGCCTGAATTATGGTCCCGCGTTAAATCGACGCAGAGCCTACGGCGTAGGGTACGCGGCGATGCGCGCCGTACGGTGTGCCTCGCCGCGTACCCTACGCCGTAGGCTCTGCGTTGGTGTAATGTGGAACCATAAATCAGCCTTAACTGGAAGTTACACTTGTCATTTGTTGATGTTTTTTCCAGGATTCTGATTGGCTGGCATGACGTTAACAGCGTATTTATGCGGATTCGTGTAAACGAAGAGATTTTGAAAACGATCTCATGTAAACGATGGAATTTTTCAAAACGTAGAGGGGGAAATATACGTTTTTGTAAATACCCGGCTATGTGTAAACGGGGCCTGAGACAAAATTTTGTTACACTTCTTTTATACAGGAATGGATAAGATCTTGAAGAGGAGTTGAAACAATGGTCATCCAATGCAAATTATGGTCTCCCTTCATGACAGACACATAGGTGCCGGCTCTCCTAGAGAAGGCACACGTTTACAAAAGAGGTGTTCTGCATCTACACCTTTATATACAGTACATTTACAAAACAAGTGTTCTCTTCTAGTTTCTGTCTCGCAGCTAGCCTTTGTTAATATTTGCATTTAAACAGCTGTTGATCCCCCCCAGCTGCCGACCCCCTGTTGGAAAAATACAATGCTTGAATTTTTCCATGACAAAACTCACCTTTAAAAGATACGGAGGGGGGTGTGACCTGCCCTTTCCACTCGCTCACCCCATATTTTTGTTGAACCGTGTTGTGCCAGAAGCTCCTCTGACTTTTACAACTCTGTCTCTGACAGAAATGAAAAGGACTGAGGAGCTCTAACGAGCAGCGCTGGAGGAATCCAGGTATTTTACTCCGCTGAGAGATATGGACTTGGTCGTCCTGAAGCCCACAAGCGTAAGCTCGTGGTGTTGACTGCCTATTGATTCTGAGACCAGAGTCAACAGGGGGATATATTCTACTTTGATTGAAATTCTCTTCACTTATTCTACTGAAGCGAAGCGTAAGAATCAACAAAGCACCCAGCCAATCATAACCGACACGGCGGTCGATGGGCCTTGGGGCCCGGAGCAACGGACCTTTACACAGCCGATGCGCAGACTTACTGTTTTCCAGTGAAAAAAAACATTGAAATACAAGACTGATGAGCTGCTGAAGTAAACTGTGTCTGTACAGCGCCGCATCGGTAATTTAGATCAGCTTGCTGACAGTCTGTGTGCAGGGAGCTGTCAGCCGGATATCAAGGCCACAATAATCAGTGTTTGTTCAGTCGTGCAGAGCCGAGGCTTTCTTCAGCTGTTGTTAAGGGTTCTGATGTTATGATTCAGAGTAGCGTTGGCCGTCAGCGCTCCTTTACTTGTGTCTAACTCTAAATGCATCCATTTAATAATGCATGAGTCACGATGTTCTGCGTTTTACAGCTGAAGTGTAGCGTCATTTGGAAAACAGGAGATTCCGTTTTTGCATGAATGACACGATTGCACTGTGATCCGTGTTTGAAACGAGCAAACGAGCCTCATTTTCCCACTCGTCGTAGTAAAGAGAGCAGTAACAGTTCAGGGATCCTGGTGTCGGGAACGTGGTCGTCCTGACCGCTCGCAGCAACTCCCCATACCACAACAAGAACTCTAACCCACTCAGAACAATGTTAGTATTCATTTATTCACTCAATACAACCAGGGGCCGGATTCAGCAATATGTTCTTAAGAACGATCTTAAGAAATGTCTTAAGATCTAAAATCAAGAAGTTCATGAGAAAGTTCTTAAGTGCAATTCCTCAATATTTTATTAAGAACCGTCTTAATAACTGTCATTTCTTACGAATTTCTTATTTTTCCTACTTAAAAACTTCTTAAAATATGTCATTGCATTGCACGCGCCAACAAACAACATTTATAGGTAGTTTGGTCTTAACCGTCAGTCACTCACTAAACATGGAGAAGGAGAAAAAGAGATGCAGGAACTTTTCAAGGTTATGGTGGATGAGATTAATGTGCGAAAAACAATACTATTGGGGAAAATTAATAATAATTAACTACCACGCTAACTAACATGCTAACAAACAGTTACAGGCTCTTTGTGTAATTAATTACATTTTAAGACAGGTCAAGGTTGTCTTAAAGTTAAGAAAAAAGTCAAGAACTAATTTGAGAACTTTTATTTCAAGAATACCATTTATTCTTAAGTTTTTTCTTAAGAAGAAACTTAAGAAGAAAGTTGAGAAAATACTTAGAACTTTTTTGGAGAATATGACTTCTTCTCTTTTTTCTTCTTAAGACTGAACTTAAGAAAAAAATGACACTTAAGAAGATTTATTTTTCTTAAGAATGTTTTGTGAATCCGGCCACAAGAGGTTGAAGGTCTAAAGAGGTTGAACTGGTCATTTAATGACCCAATAACCAGAAACACTGACTGCTGAGAGTGAAGCTAACTCACTTCATCAAAGAAAAACCGGCATTTAAGTGAACTAGTGCAAAATATGAAAATGTTGACGCGGATAACATCTTTCTCGTTTAGTTTTGGACGTGTTTGCCACCGCGGCCCCATCAGCTCCTTCAGCAGGGGGGAACACGGCCTGCTTTTGTTCCATCAGTAAGGTTTCAGACTCGGGGCTCAGTTCCTACTTTAAAAGTGTAATCTGCTAGCTTCAGCTTTCCTGTGGTAATAATTATGTACAACACGTGCACCAAAACAGACAACAGCACACATGTCACTCTCTAAAAGTTGATAAAAGTTGTAAACTATAAACCTTAGTTTTCCTGTGGAAAGAGGAATTAAATCTCAAAATAAGAAAATTTGTTATGAATTATTAAGCTTTGTGAAACCTTTAGCGATAGCATCCGCCGCGAGTGAGGAAACTCTTGTGAGTGAAGCAAAACTCTTCACACTAGAACTCCAGATGTCACTCGTGAACCGACTGACACGACTGTCGTCGAGTTTTGGATGTGACTGTATATAGTTCGGTAAAACTCCAGGGGACATTCATCAGTGAAATATTTACGACTCGGCGGCGCCTACCGCAGATCCAAGCAGCTAACGACGCGATTAAACCCGATGTCTTCTACAACAGAAAGCGACTGATGAGCAAGGCTTATGAATCCATGATCTTACCATGTAGTTCTTTATTTTTCTTGCTGTCATTTATGGGTCTCTGTAACGTTCAGCTGAGTTAGCGGCGCTGCTCCTTTTCTTTTTTCTGCCTTAGCTGCAGCCAACTTTGGCAACTCAATATACTCCTTTGTGTGAGAACCCTTCAAATGTCCTATAAGCTTCGTTGTGTTGAAATTCTTTTGTAACATTCCTCCTCGGGGTATCTCCTTTGGACACACCTTGCAAACTGCAAATTTGTTGTCCTATTCGGACATTGTAAAACTCCCATAACGGCAGGCCGGCCACGCCCCTTTAGGAGACCTGGGTCCGATCGATCGGTGCATCTCTAATGTCTGGTCTGGCTGTAGGAAGACAACTGGGACAGGCTACGAAGAGAAAGATTCATGTTGTTTCCCACAGGGCTTTGCAGAGAGGGTGTGTGAGTGTGTGCTTGCTCTGCTAAAGTTGTGTCAGGCTTTATCTCGCCATCACCAACCTCTCAGTAAACAGAGTCCTTGTCTTCCTATTGTTTATCTCGTGCATCTCATTTTCTCACTTCGACATAACTTGGCAACAACAAAATATCTGAAAAGGCAGGGAGGCTCGGCTGCAGCTTCCTCCATGAACCTGGCTCCCCCTCTCCTCCCTGGACCTTGCTGGTTGACCTTTTATCTCCCTGCCTCTCGTCCCCGTCTTCTCTCCTTTCCCAGGTTCACCTCAAGCCAGTGGGACGGGCACTCTCCAGATCTACCTCATCGACGTGAACGACAACGCCCCGGTGCTGGTGCCCCGAGAGGCCCAGGTGTGCGAGCGCGCACGCCCCAACTCCAAGGTCAACATCACAGCTTCAGACGCCGACACCGACCCCAACGTGGGGCCCTTCGTCTTCGAGCTGCCGCCCTTTCCCGCCAGCGTCCGACGCAACTGGACCATCTCCAGACTGAGCGGTAATTTTGACTTACTTGACTTAGGGTGCTTTCACACCTGTCCCGTTTGGAGCAGTTGTTCCAAAACAGGGAGCGTTTCCACCCGTTTCAAATGCTATCAGTCCACTGAATAGGAATTTATCATGTGTAATCAGAGCCTTGAATGGTGTGAGGAGATGGGATACTGTCTAACCGGTAGATTTTTGTCATTATTCTTTGGGTTGATAATGCCTCTCTTCGGGTTCAGGGTTTAGGTTAAGGTTAGGTTTAGGGTGAGGGTTAGGTTGTGTGTAGGTGAGGTATGATGACTCTGAAATGTGTAGTTGAGCGTAGAATGGTGACAAAACATCTACTGAGCCTAAGTTTCGTTTTCAATAGCAGTAGCTGGGTTAAAATACATAGAGAAAGCCATTATCAACCCAAAGCATAATGACAAAAATCTACCGGGTAGACAGTATCCCATCTACTCACACCATTCAAGGCTCTGAATACACATGATAAAGTCCTATTCAGTGGACTGATAGCATTTGAAGCTGCTGGTGTTTCCCCCTAAAGATCGATTGGTTTGGTATATGTGAACACAGCAATCGCAATCGGATGCTGGACAAAACAAGCGAGCCGAGATCTCCTAGGAGAGGTTAGGGTTAGGTTCTCGGCTCGCTTCCATTCCAGACCTAAAGTGGTTCGTTTGCAGTGAGAACGTAATCGACACACCAACCCACACAACTCACTCATAACCATTATTGTTTTTCCCAGGGTACGGAAGAGGAAACTCCTTCCGCGTTCATTTCTGACCAATGAGAGAACAGTTGGTTCGCGCATGGCATTTGTTAACAGCTTTGAACCACTACAGACGGTTGCCTTGTGAACACAAACGCCACAAAGGAAAAACGAAACAACTGTATCGATTTAGCCCCTGAATCGGAACAAAACAAACGGGCCACAGGTCTGAAAGCACCCTTAAGCCCTTTGCTCCTCTAGGGTGCATAGGCCGTTGACAAATGTCCTCCATTTCAATCGGCTTTTAGCTGTTCTTTCGAGATCTCCCCAGTTTAGCGCGCTCTCTACCATTTCTGCCTCTGTGCTTCTTCTCCAGGCTGAGCGGTAATCACGCGCCTTAAACTGTCTCCTAAACCGTCCACTTTCAGAAAGTTGAACCTGTGATGACAAATTCAGAAGGTCTGTAATGATGAAAGATGATCCCGCTGCATCCTGGGCTGAATTAAAGCGTAAACCGGAGGAGGGGGACCACCTCTACAGAATCTGGGAACATCAATCTTGGGAACAGGGACGGCTGTAAGCTGTGAGAGGAAGTCCAGGTTTTACAAAACGTATCAGAAAAGTCGCAGTGAGAAACGCAGGTGCCATCCAGAGTTGACGTACAATCTATCGTTTGTGACAAATGAGATCCATTCATCTCGGCGTCCCGCGAGCAGCCGATCTGTCACCAGCCCGCCCAGATGGATGTGCCGCGGCAGTTGTCCTGAAGACAAATCTGATCACAGACCTGGACCCCTCCCCCACCGTCTTAGCTTGACTGAGTGATGGATGCTGAAGGTTACACGCAGTCGTTTTGTACATATTTATGTCTTTAATACCGTTTCCCATGCTTACATGCCACGATGACTGCTGCTGCTAATTTGAAATGCCAGTCAACCGTGCCCAGCAGGAGCATAACGGTGTCACAGCGCGGTTGTAGTAGGACCCAGATGCAGGAGACCAGAAGGCAGGAGTTCCAAAAAATTTGATTTATTTAACTAAAACAAAACGCTGCCAAGCAGGATACAAAAACCAGAGCTTCAACAAGAATCAAACGTGCAAACACATGACATGGCACATGGAGGACAAAACAGGACGGACAAGCAGGGAGTAAGGGAAAGACAAGACCAGATATACACAAGGGAGACAGGTGCAGACAATCAGGGCAGATGGGAAACAGGAACATGAAACAAGAACTCAAACATGGGCTTCAAAATAAAACAGGAAGTGACAAAACCGTGACAAACGACTACACAAAATGTCATTCCTCTGCCATGAAAAATGTATGTCTGTCCCTGTATCTCACCCACCTTCATCTTGTAACGTTTGGCTGCCATCCCTCGTCACAGGGGACTACGCTCAGCTGAGGCTGAGGATTCCCTACCTGGAGGCGGGCGTGTATGAGATCCCTGTCATCGTCTCCGACTCGGGGAACCCTCCTCTGTCCAACCGTTCTCTGATCAGGGTCAAAGTGTGTCCCTGCGACAGTAATGGGGACTGCAGCGCCACGGGGGCGGTGGCGGCCGCCGGCCTCGGCACCGGAGCCATCATTGCCATACTCATCTGCATCATCATACTACTCAGTGAGTGAGATAACGCGAAGGGATGACGCTTCAGCACTTTTGGGACGAGGGTGCAGGTTTGATGCCATTTCCGTTGCTCTTGGCAGGCATGGTTCTGCTGTTTGTGGTGTGGATGAAGCGCCGGGAAAAGGAACGGCAGGCAAAGCCACTGCTAATTGATCCCGAGGACGACGTCCGGGACAACATCCTCAAATATGATGAGGAGGGAGGAGGAGAGGAGGATCAGGTACCCGTAAAATACAGAAACATCTCTTAACAAGCAGCGAGATCTTTTGTCATGGAGGTTGTAGGACCCAGATGCAGGAGACCAAAAGGCAGGAGTTCCCAAAAATGTGATTTATTTAACTAAAACAAAACCAAAAACGCTGCTAAGTAGGATACAAAAACCAGAGCTTCAGCAAAAATCAAAAGTACAAAAACGTGACATGGCACATGGAGGACAAAACTACGGAAGAGTATCAGGGCCAGGCAGGAGAAAAATAAAAATAATATTTTAGGGGTGGAAGATTTTTTTTTCATTATGCACTTCGAGAAAAAAGTCGAAATGTCGAGAAAAAAGTCGAAATGTTGAGAAAAAAGTTGAAATGTTGAGATTAATGTCGAAGTACAATTTCGAGAAAAAAGTCGAAATGTATTTCAACTTTATTCTCGAAATTCCGACTTTATTCACGAAATTTCGACTTTATATACGAAATTTCAACTTTATTCTTGAAATTGTATTTCAACATTAATGTCGACATTTCGACTTTTTTCTCGACATTTCGACTTTTTTCTCGAAGTGCACAATAAAAAAAAATCTTCCCCTCTCAAATATTTTTTCTCCTACATGGCCCTAATCCTCTTCCGTACAAAACAGTACGGGGCAGCAGGGAGCAGGGAAAGACAAGACCAGATATACACAAGGGTTAACGAGACACAGGTGCGAACAATCAGGGCAGACGGGAAACAGGAAAGTGCAAGAACTTAAACACAAGGACATGGGCTTCAAAATAAAACAGGAAGTGACAAAACCGTGACATCTTTTAGAAGTAAGAACAAAGTGCATGATCTCTTCAAAGCTGCTTTAGATCATTTTATTACCGTTTGATTTAGAAGGAACGAGTAACACAAGATCAACAACGCAACCATTAATCATCAGGGAGGGACGGAGGGGCGAGACGGGATAACCTCACAGGGCTGACGGGACATGGGCGCAAACACTCAGGGCAGATCAGGGAAGTCAACAAGACAACACAAAGAAAGACTGTAGGAGAAATGTTGTTTCTGCACTCCAACTATGCAGCGGCAAGAATGAGACACAAGACAGAGAGAGGTTAGATCCAACAATCTTATTACTTGTGCAAGGAGTAGTCAGGCAGCTTGACATCAAGCGTCAGCTTCCTCCTGGCTACTGAGGTTAAAACAGACGTAAGCCATATATATATATATATATATATATATATATATATATATATATATATATATACTGTATATGTACTCCATAGTTACAAATCAATCATATTGAAAGCCTTCAGTTGTCTCCAAGGTTTATCTGATTCAATCACGACTACTACTGTGACAATCAATCACAGTCTTGTATTTACATTCAATAGGGCAAAAGTGCCTCTTCCAACATTCTTCCAGTTTAATTCCATCGGTCAAAAGTTCCAACACTCATCTTGTCAAAGTATTTTTCCACTTGTAATGCTGTGAGTATAATGATAGTTGGAAACATTATAAAACATAGGTAATTTACATACATTTTCATAACACAGACCTTCTCAGCAAAACAGGAAGTGATGTCACCAGAAACAGACGCAGTCAGATTAACCAACGCTCAACCAGCGTAACGTGCAACACTGGCGAGAGCAGCCCAGTCTTTAACCCAGGGGTGTCCAAAGTCGGTCCTCGAGGGCCACTGTCCTGCATGTTTTAGATGTGTCCTTTTTTTATCAAACCGTGATACAAGGAGCTTGGTCATCAACAGAACTATCCAGACTTTGATGACAAGGTGGTGACGACCGTTAATTAGAATCAGGTGTGTTGATGCAGGAAACAACTAAAACATGCAGGACACCGGCCCTCCAGGACCGACTTTGGACACCCCTGACTTAACCCTTGTACTGTCTTCGGGTCAAAATGACCTAATTCTCCTGTTCCTTCTTTCCTCCTGCTCTCTCCTTCCCTTCTTCCCTTCCTCTTTTCTCCCTTCCATCCATCCTTCCTTCCTTCCTTCCTTCCTTCTTTCCTACTGCTCCCTCCTTCCTTTCTTCTCATCCCTTCCTTCCTTCCTTCCTTCTTTCCTCCTGCTCTCTCTTTCCCTTCTTCCCTTCCTCTTTTCTCCCTTCCTTCCTTCCTTCCTCCCTTCCTTCTTTTTTCCCTTCCTTCCTTCCTTTCTTCCCTTCCTCTTTTCTCCCTTCCTTCCTTCCTTCCTTTCTTCCTTCCTTCCTTCCCTTCTTCCCTTCCTCTTTTATCCCTTCCTTCATTCCTTATTTTCTCCCTTCCTTCCTTCTTTCCTCCCTTCTTCTCTTCCTCCTTCCTTGACCTGAAGACAGCACAAGGGTTAAACGGCTAATGAGTCTCAGGGAAAACACACCCGTGGTTGAAATAGCAGTCAACAATAACCTCACAAACCTCAGACATTCTTCTGCAGAACATCTCTGAATCCATCTCTCATGACACCTCCAAAGCCATCCAGCTCTCTGCAAACCCTTTTTCTAAAGGTGGAAAGAGTTTTGGATAAAACAAGCCTTGCAGACGTCTCTCAGTGCTGCTCCTCCTGCAGCAGAAGCCACGGACACATCCATACTTCCTGATGAGGAAACTGTGCTCCCGTCAATATTACATCAATACATTTAACTGAGGAAAATATGCATTTGTTTTGAAACTTTTGAGGCAATTTTCTTTCTCCACTCTTCCTGCAAAAACATCAGAGGGAGTAATAAAACAGGGATGAGCTGTCTAGGCTGATCACACCCATCACACAGTGATGGCATGCAACAGTGTGGTTAATTCAGAAACACAGCGTTGTTTCTGCCGTGTGGATGCATGTGGGTGCACCCACACATAGCCCAGGCTGTTGAGACAGCAGATGGCTGCACGCCTCACAGCCACATTCTCATTCACAAACACCTGCGTGTGTTTACGGGGCACATTTTTTTAATTAATTCCACAAGGAAAAAGAAAAATGGTTAAAAGTCAGTTCTATTCACATATGTTGGTTAGCATGAATTCATTTATTTAAAAAGACAACTTTTCAAAACAGTAAACATTGACAAAAAGTAAGTGCCTCTGTGTTGCCCGGCGACTGCTCATCTGCTGCAAGGTGCAGTCGGGATGATTGACGCGGAGATGTTGAACGTTTTGGTGTCAAACGTTGACGCCGTCGCTGGATCGTGGCGCAGAGGCATGTGCGTGTGCGATGGAGGGCGTGCGAGGTGCCAGGTCGAAAAGAAGTCGTTTCGGTTCAGATTTGGTTGGGCACGAACTACAAGAAGAAAACGGGTGATTCTAATTCAAAGCATTGTAGAAACAGCGTGCAGAGGAGCAGGTTTGTACGGAAGAGTATCAGGGCCAGGCAAGAGAAAAATAAAAATATTTTAGAGGAAGATTTTTTTACATTATGCAAAAAAGTTGAAATGTTGAGAATAATGTTGAAATGTTGAGAAAAAAGTAAAAATGTCGAGAATAAAGTCAACCTTCTGAGACTATAACAAACAGCGCATGTGACTATTTTTAGAAAATGCCTCATAGGCCTATAAACACTCCAAGGATGTAAGTTAGTTAGTTAGTTAGTTAGTTACGGCTGCTGCTGCAGAGCTGTCAGTCGCTCTGCTAACTGGATTTGATGGGCCAGAGGAGACATTTACACTTTATTCATGAAATTGTATTTCAAATGTATTCTCGACATTTCGACTTTTTTCTCAAAATTGTATTTCAACATTACTCTCGACATTTCGACTTTTTTAGACATTTCGACTTTTTTCTCGAAGTGCACAATAATAAAAGTCTTCCCCTCTCAAATATTTTTTCTCCTGCATGGCCCTGATACTCTTCCGTAGGTTTGTGCTATTGAGAAGAGGAAACTTCAAACGGGCCAGAGATGAACCGGACTCATCAGTCCAAAAGCCAGGCCGGGGTGGGTCGGGCTCGTCTTAGTGCCCCTGAAAGGTCCATTCGAACTGGTTTTAGCCGGTTTTAAAATAACGCAGCTGTCGGTACCGACCTGCTCCTATACTGTTCCAGACAGTCGGCATCCCACACTCTCTCCATCTGGGAGACTCTGTGCTGGTGCAGCCTTTAAGACGGTGGCCAACGCTTTACTGTCAGCGTGTTTGGGGCTTTAACTCCTGGGGCTGTGTGCTATAGAAAGGTGTTACACTGTCAGGCCCAGACTCACATGCAGAGATATTAGATAGATATTAGATAACAAAAGGCTTTTATTGAATTCACCGGAGACCTCGGACCGAGTGACAAACAAATGGCTATAAACAAAACTAGACACTATACTCTGACTATAGAGAATAAACACTCCAAGAGGAGGGAAAAATAATAACAAAAAGAAACAAATAAACACACAATGCTCCATATGGAGGAAAACCTGTCTATATAAAATAATTTGACTACAAACACAAATCACTCTTAAAGAGGAAAAAAAACTAAAAGTATGAATCTAAGCTAGGATATAAGTTAACAAACACACAAAAAAAAAAAATCACTCTAACGAGGAATAAACAAAGGGCTATGAAATTTAGCTAAGGAAAAAATTACAAAAGAAAATCACTCGTCATGGGAACAAACGGCTTACTATGGCGGTTACTATTGCGATTACTACGGCTGTGGACGTGGACCAAGACTCTGGTGCAGGACAAGGACGAAGACACTCAGGCACAAGACAAGGGGAACAGACTATTTAAACACATGGAGGGAAATAGGGGACAGGTGGAAACACTTAGGACAATCAGACTGAGACACATGAGGAAGGACAAGGGACCTGAAACCAGAGGAGAATTACTTTTCAAAATAAAACAGGAAATGACAGGACAGAACAAACCCAAGACAAGACAAGCTCACCACGGTGTGACACATACGTGGTACTTCATCTGCAGTGTTGCCACTATCTGCATGTTTGTTCTGTTTCCACCTAATAATCCCGTTAGACTATGCTAGTGAACCTAAAGCTCTTTGTTTCCCCGGTCTGGCCCCCCCCAGGACTACGACCTGAGCCAGCTGCAGCAGCCCGAGTCTCTGGACCACATCATCAGCAAGCCCACGGGCGTGCGCAGGGTGGACGAGCGGCCGGTGATCGCAGAGTCCCAGTACCCCGTCAGGCCCAGCCTGCCCCACCCCGGAGACATCGGAGACTTCATCAACGATGTAAGATCCACACACAGGAACTCCAAATAACGGATTTCAGATTGTTAGTTCACATTTGTACGGAAGAGTATTAGGGCCATGCAGGAGAAAAAATATTTGAGATTTTTTTATTGTGCACTTCGAGAAAAAAGTCAAAATGTCGAGATTAATGTTGAAATACAATTTCAAGAATGAAGTTAAAATTTTGGAATAAAGTCGAAATTTCGCCTCTCAACATTTCAACTTTATTCACAAAATTTTGACTTTTTTCTCAACATTTCGACTTTTTTCTCAAAATTGTACTTCAACATTAATGTCAACATTTCGAATTTTTTCTCGACATTTCGACTTTTTTCTCAACATTTCGACTTTTTTAACAAAGTTTTGATTATTTCCTTGACATATCGACTTTTTTCTCAACATTTTGACTTTTTTCTTGAAATTTCGACTTTTTTCTCAACATTTTAACTTTTTTCTCGAAGTGCATAATGAAAACAAAAATCTTCCCCCAGTTCTAATTAATATAGATAGAAAAATCTTCCTCCTCGAAAATATTATTTTTATTTTCTCCTGCCTGGCCCTAATACTCTTCTGTACATTTGAATGTAAAAAGTTAAGGATTTCCTTTCTTTTTTAAGACTTACCTTCCTGTCAGCAGCAGAAAAATGGCTCTGAGTCAGTTTTCAGACTATGAGGGACCATTAAAAAGCGCATGGTTGGCTGAGCCAGATAAGACCAGATTGCTGTGTTTTTAAGTTCTACACCCTCAATCTGTTCCCATGTGGGAAAAATAAAAAATAAAACATCGATCATGTTGTTAGTGAACAATAACGGGCATATTTCCTCTGCGGGAATCCCAGACCGTTTCACTTTAAGGAGCACCTTCGTCCGTGGTTCACCGCTTGAGCTTGTTCACAATCGGGGACAGAAAACCCCAAAGCATTTCATCCAGGGTCGCTTTCTCTGAAGAACTGGTGTTTTCTGAAACACCGCCATCAGAAAAGTAGAATTATGTTGATAATAGGCCTGTGTTGAAAAGATCCACTTTCCGATTCTAAATCGATTCTCATATTAATTCCTAAAAATCGATTCATATGTCTAAAGATTGATTTTTTTTCATCATTACATTACAACTTTTGGTATTTTTTTGTTTATACCCAAAAAAGGAATGTTTTGTTGGACACGAGAATAACTGGTGCCATGTTTTGGCTTTAAATATGTTTTTAAAAGTATGAAAACATTAAAGTTTTCAGTTATAATTGCATAAATTGTCTATATTTCTTTGCTTTATATACCGTCTGGGGTTACATTTGCATAAAATGCTAAAAAAAACAAATTCTCATAAATGGGAAAAAATAAAACTGATTTCATCTGTCTGTTTCCTCCCTGGATCTGTTTGGTAATTCTGACCCACGATGTTTCCTAAAGCAGTTCTATCAGCATTCTGGGAGCTGATTGGTCCTTACAGCATCATTAGCTGCCAATACTTGCTGTTGAATCTCAATATAATACTAGTATTAATATGCTGCAGAACTACAGTCATATAATTCATGCAACAGCTCAAAAAACTGTTTTAATAAGACAAACCCAAATCAATATCGGAATTGAATCGGATTGAATCAAATCTTGATAATCGATTCTGAATCTTAAGAATCGGAATCGAATCGATTCTTGACATTTGAATGGATCCCTAGCCCTAGTTGATAACACGTTAAAGTGCAACAACCCTCTGCTTCCCTCCACTGTTGTTGTGTCCTTTGGAGTGGAGACGCGTCCCTGGTGTGTCCTGCTCCACGGTGGACAGGGACGAGCTGGAAGAGCAGACCAGGGTCTCCTCCTGCAAACGTTCCCGGCCTCCTCCGGGACCTGCAGACGGACAGATGTTTTAATATTTTTTCAGGCGTAAAAGTAACCGTTAAGATCCCCAACCTGGGCTCAGTTTATCCAAATGACAGTTTATCCAAATAACGCCTGTTAAAAAATTTGACCCAATGTTTTCGGCGATGATACGAGCCGCCGGCTCGGAGCAGCAGCAGCCGGAGTACAGACGTGATCGCCAGGTCAACCTGCGCCGTCGTCCCGGCAGAAACCCGCAGCTCTGTTGAGAATTACCGCTGGCTGAAATAAATCATTTAGGAAGATAAATGTTGGTTTAATAGATGAAATCTAACAGTTGTAGATACGCCTGTTAAGAAATTTGCTCCGAAAAATTCGAGATTTCTGCCTGCCGGCTCTGGAGCTGATTTATGGTTCCGCGTTAAATCGACACAGAGCCTACGGCGTAGGGTACGGCGTAGGGTACGGCGTAGGGTACGGCGTAGGGTACGGCGTAGGGTACGGCGTAGGGTACGGCGTAGGGTACGGCGTAGGGTACGGTGTAGGGTACGGTGTACGGCGCACGTCGCCGCGTAACCTACGCTGTAGGCTCTGCGTTGGTGTAACGCGGAACCATAAATCAGCCTTTATTCTGGTGAGATCTTCGCAACAACGGGAAAACGAGTGATTATGTACATTCACTGAGTGAATATTATGAAATTAAAATATATATTTCTCGCTAAAAATGTAATCAAAATGCATTTTTATGCAGAAACTAACTCAAAATATTGATTTTATTCACTAAAAAATAAGAAATGTCCGCCTTGGTTTTTTTTTTTGATTCAGTCCGCAAATGAAGCGAAAAGCATTCTGGGAAATTTTCTCTGGCCCTAGATAACTAGTGAGCATCGGAAATCTCTCGTGGAAAGAGGAATTGGGACACCCTCTACCCTCACGGGAATGCGCAAAATTTAGGGGTAGGGCTGAAAAGTAGGGGTAGGGGGGAGTATTGGGACAGGGCCTAACTAGGGTGAAGATTGCGATTGGCCCTAACTCCCGTGTGTCTCTCGTTGCGTCTCCAGGGCCTGAGGGCAGCAGACAACGACCCCACCGCTCCGCCCTACGACTCCCTGCTGGTGTTCGACTACGAGGGCAGCGGCTCCACCGCCGGCTCCGTCAGCTCGCTCAACTCCACCAGCTCGGGGGACCAGGACTACGACTACCTCAACGACTGGGGCCCTCGCTTCAAGAAGCTGGCCGACCTGTACGGAGGCGGGAGCGACGACTGAGGGCGGCGCCGGGGGCTGCGCGGGGTGGTGGCAGGGGTCAGGGAGAGAGGGGACTGGTGGGGGGGCTGCTCTTTTAACCACAGGCGGGGGCCGACGACGACGCGGCGGAGGCTCCGCGGTAGACATGTGAGGAACGGACCCTTGCGTGGGCGCCGTGAGAACCCTCACAGCGACCAAACACGCCAACTCTGCTCTATTCGCAACTGTATTCTGGCTTTTTTGATTTCTAGTGGCGAGTTTGTAGTGTGAAGTTTTGAGTTTTTGATTTTTCAATCTTTGTTGTTCTCTCGGCGCGCCGGGATCTCCGGGGATCTCCGGAAATCTCCGGGCGACGAAGCCAGGCGGCCAAGAGAGACCGGTAGTGAATTTGTGCTTTGATCGATTGTTAAAAAACGAAACCCTCTCTCAATTTAGTCTCACACTGAAAGGAATGTCTTTGGGAAACGACGCTCTCTGACTCTTTAACTCTGTCGACTTGAATTTCCTTAGAACAGAAGCACTGTCATTTTATAAAGTGCCTTTTGTGGTGTGTTTTTGTACCAGACTCCTGCTATCTCAGGATCGGTTGCCATTTGTGCAGTACAATGGAGGCGTGCTCTCTCGTTGCCCCAACCCCACCCCCCACTCCCAACCCCACCCCCAGCGCTCCTGGCACCGGCCCTGCCTGTCCCCCCCACCCCCCACCCCCCCAGCAGCCAGTCCCAGGGGGGGAGAACTCTATTCAGGGTGGACTGGAGACTCCCGGACGTCGCCCCCCGGTGGAGCCAGGAAGAGCTGCAGGGAGGACGCACCATCTCCTCCCAGGACCTTCCCCCGCCCGACTCCCTGGCTGCGTCCATCGGCGCAGCAACACACTTGTATCGTGCAAAAGCCCGTTTTTATACGTGTGGGGGTTTTCTAAGTTATTGGGGAATGCCTGCTTTTCTCTGTGTGAAGTCCCGAGTTTAGGAGCCTTTTCCGTTGAGACGCCTGCCTGCTCCGTACGGTTTTCTGTTGCTTTCTCCACGGTGTAAGCTTATGTAGGCATGACGCGATTAGTCCGACCGTGTTACAGAGTGGGACTTTAAACGACTCGGAGCTAAAAAAAAGGTGCCAGGAAGGATTTTTTCTGTCGCCTTGAACATTCCCGTTTTTTTATAGGCCAACAAAACTATTAAAAAGGTGCATGATTTTTTTCCTCCAACTGTTTTACTCAAAGCACTTGTTACTCTGTGGTGAGAATGTGAAAAAAAAAGTCAGCAGAAACTATATGAATATACTCTGTATAAAGACGAAGAGAAAATAAAAATACTGTAAGATACAGATTTTTGAGGTTTTGGTGACATAAGAGTCGAGACTCTCCGCCGGGTTAAAGAGGTTCATCTTTTAATCTTCTGTCAAAACACTTAGTGGGATTTTTTGAGATGCCTGCTCTTACTTTTTTTTAAATGATTTGTTAAATCACACATATATATATATATATATATATATATATATATATATATATATATATATATATATATATATATATATATATATATATATATATATACTGTATACAGGACTGTCTCAGAAAATTAGAATATTGTGATAAAGTCCTTTATTTTCTGTAATGCAAAAATGTCATACATTCTAGATTCATTACAAATCAACTGAAATATTGCAAGCATTTAGGAAAAAAATAAAGAAAACTCAAATATCCTATCTCAAAAAATTAGAATATTCTGGGAATCTTAATCTTAAACTGTAAACCATAATCAGCAATATTAAAATAATAAAAGGCTTGCAATATTTCAGTTGATTTGTAATGAATCCAGAATGTATGACATTTTTGTTTTTTTTAATTGCATTACAGAAAATAAAGAACTTTATCACAATATTCACATTTTCTGAGACACCTGTATGTGTGTGTGTGTATATATATATATATATATATATATATATATATATATATATATATATATATATATATATATATATATATATATATATATATATATATATACGGAAGAGTATTAGGGATTTAGATGTTTTTTTTATTGTGCACTTCGAAAAAAAAAGTCGAAATATCGAGATTAATGTTGAAATACAATTTCAAGAAAAAAGTCAAAATTTCATGAATAAAGTCGAAATTCGCCTTTTTTCTCAACATTTCAACTTTATTCATGAAATTTTGACTTTTTTCTCAATATTTTGACTTTTTCTAAAAATTGTACTTCAACATTAATCTCGACATTTTTACTTTTTTCTCGACATTTCGACTTTCTTGCATAATGAAAAAAAAATCTTCCTCCTCTAAAATATTATTTTTATTTTTCTCCTGCCTGGCCCTCATACAGTATATATATAGACGAATCCGGCGAAACCCGGAAGTCGAGCGGGCCGCCATTACTGCGGTGGCGGCTCCGCTCCTCCGCTCCAGCCCATAGACATATATACGTATGGATCTATTACTCCGCTCCCTGCCAGGCTCTCTTAATGTATTTGTATCATCGGAACACTCCTGTCCCGTCACGTGCATTTGTTTTGATAGTGAATGAAGACGGGACGGACTGTCAAAACCACTTTTCTGTTTCACCAAGTGAACAGACGGAACGCAAAAAAAAAGATGTTAAACTGCTGGAAAGGAACTGGAATTTACCTGGATACCTTAAACAAGGAAGCCAGGGAGCGGTATATGGAGAAAATAATGATTATTAACGGTTTGATCCATATGAAATCACTACTAGTGGAGCTCCGATGAGGATTTACTGCCGCAGTTCTGCACAACCCACGTCTTACTACCTTGTTTAGTGTTTGACAGCTGCTTTGGTAGATGTTTGACTCGCCATGTGTTTCAATAAATTAGTATAATAGTACAACATACAGTACATCTTTTTTATTACTCTTACTTCTCTTTTCTTTTTTTTTATGCTGAAGAGGCTCCGAGACATGAGCAATATTTTTGTTTTCCTCGTGAGATTATTTTTTTCTTCTGCAGCTACAAATAGAGTTAATATTTTTTCCTCAACAAACTAGTTTTATCTGCAGATTGGGGTTATGTATGTATGTATTCTGTATCATCCGGAGCTGAGATAGTTCTGCCCTTCAATTAGAGACCTGTAATTGCGTTTTTTTTCGTCATCGGACGCCAGGCGATCAATAAAATATTATTGGATACCTAAAATTAAACAAAACATACACAGGTAATATTTAATTGTGCAGACATGCCTCGTAAGGAGAGGAGGTGGAGAGAGCTATATTACAGTGTTTAATCATACACT
Source organism: Cololabis saira (assembly GCF_033807715.1). Classification (NCBI taxonomy): domain Eukaryota; kingdom Metazoa; phylum Chordata; class Actinopteri; order Beloniformes; family Belonidae; genus Cololabis; species Cololabis saira. Next base: position 44,931,966 of record NC_084594.1, read on the forward strand.
CCCTTATCTCCCTATTCCTCTATTCTTTCCTGCTTATCGCTCAAACAAATCATTATTTATAAATTAACATCAGCATTAATTTAAGATACCTTCATTATTTATGGAAGGCCACTGTCTAACATCATCAATCCAGCTATAATGATGCTGTAGAGCGTCAGGTTACAATAACAGCGCTGCGGTGGCAGATTGACACCTGCCACCGCAGCAATGGCGCCGCCGCAAGATGGCGGCGCACACAAACCGGTCGCCGGATTCGTCTATATACACACACACACAGCCTTCGTGCTGGCCGTGCCCCCCCCTCCCAGCCAGCTCCCACCTTGGGACAAGGCTGTTGTCCAGGAGCTCCATAATCGATGCGTGCTTTAAAGAAATAAACAGCACATGTTTTCAAAGTGTGCCATTTTTTACCTCCCCTCCAGCCATCAGCTCGTGTGTTTGCTGGATCTTGAGCCATGACCTTGTCAGTTGGGCCAGAGGTCATTTCAGATGCATCGCTTCAAGCTCTTCAAAACAACAGTTTAAAGTGCTAATTGATGCAGCTCTGCATCCCCACACTCACGCTGGCTCAACGGGCTGAAAGCAGCAGAGTTTGATCCTCAGAATAATTAGGAAAGGCTAAGATTACCATTTTTCCACTTCAATTTGGTCATGAAGTGACATATTGGAACAGCCTCGCAGAGTAAGTGCACCTTCTCGTTTTATTTTGACTGCTGAACGGTGTGTTTTGAAGTCTCCGAGTCGGGGCTCCCTGGGGAATTATGCTGTTAATCTTGGACTTCTTTGTTTGAGTAGAGCTCCACTTTGTAATAAAGCACACTTTATTGGGCCTTTTATTGCAGCTCAGTCAGAGGATTGCGAGAGCACTGCGTGTGCGGGGGTCAAGAAGTATATATTTGTGTCCGTTCCTGTGATTTCAATTAGTCAGCTGAAACGCCAAAAAAGCCCAGTGGGGACTTAAAGGGATTTAATCCTCTCCGGCTGTGTGTCTATCAATTAGCCACACCATTAATCCCCATGGTGTAATCTCATTAGATAAACCGCCTCTAATGAGACACCCAGAGAGAAGGAGGAGAGGCAGTGAGACAGGGAGAGGGAGAGGAACGAGGTGGTGTCCCGGTGCAGGAAGGTGGAGAGGAGAGGTGATTAGCGGGATGGGATGGGAGAGGGAACCATGCAGAACATTTAGAGAGTGGCTTAAAGCAGGAGTCTTCAAACTTCATATATATATATATATATATATATATATATATATATATATATATATATATATATATATATATATATATATATATACACACACAGGAATGTCTCAGAAAATTAGAATATTGTGATAAAGTTCTTTATTTTCTATAATGCAATTAAAAAAACTACTTTTATTTAACTAGACTTTTATTATTTTAATATTGCTGATTATGGTTTACAGTTTAAGATTAAGATTCCCAGAATATTCTAATTTTTTGAGATAGGATATTTGAGTTTTCTTAAACTGTAAGCCATGATCAGCAATATTAAAATAATAAAAGGCTTGCAATATTTCAGTTGATTTGTAATGAATCCAGAATGTATGACATTTTTGTTTTTTTCATTGCATTACAGAAAATAAAGGACTTTATCACAATATTCTAATTTTCTGAGACAGTCCATATATTAGGGCTGTCAAACGATTCATTTTTTAAATCGCGATTAATTGCATGTTGTCCATAGTTAACTCGCGATTAATCGCATATTAATCCCACATTTATTGCTGTTCTAAATAATACTGTTAACAACCTGAGAAAGGGCAAATATGCTCGCTTTATGCCAATGTTTATTCAATTTTCCACAAAAAAGGTACTTCCATGGTACTTCCATGGTAATTCATTTCAAATGGACAGTACATGCAAATAACTTTAGTCTTGTCCAGCGAATCATCTCCATCTTTTTGAAAGTGAACTCGCCGGTCAAAAGTCCCTTTTCATTCTCCATCTTTCAGTTGACCAGACTTTTCCTCAGGCTACGGGTGCCGTCCACGGCCAGAACGTTTTTTTTATCCTGCGCGTTAATCGCACGTTAAAAAAATTGTTGGCGTTAAGAGGACGTTTAGTTAACGCATTATTAACGCGTTAACTTTGACAGCCCTAATATATATATATATATATATATATATATATATATATATATATATATATATATATATATATATATATATATATATATATGATGGAGAAAACTCCATTAACAGGTGATAATAATCTACTTTTGACAATAACTATTTAGTCTACAACTCTACATAAATGATTCCCATGACGTGAGTCATGTGACTAATGTCAACTTTAGAGCGGAAAAACGAACTAGCTAGCTGTTTAAGAGAAGAAAATTTGTTGCAAAATTGACTTGGCTATTTCATATTTAACGCTAGTTAGACCTGATGGATAAATTAGTGACAATAACGAAGCCTAAAGCTGGAGATTGTAACGTTCCAGCTCGGCCTAACGTTACTCCTTCCACGTCTGACGAGGCCAAAGTTTCATCAACCATAAACACCTGTAGCTAATAACCCAGTCAGGAATTGGTTAATAAGGTGATCTAAGCAGAATAAAACACATTCAAAAGTTATTATAAGCCAGGCTTAAAACTTTAAAAAAAAAAAGGGAAAAAATAAGAATTCCAAGCGGGGGTCCCTGCTCTGTTTTCCTCTCATCCATCCTCCCGGGGCTAAAAAAGGTTGAAGACCCCTGGTTTAAATAAAAGGCTTCAACAGGAACAGTTGCACTCTTGTGGCCAGAAACGGGATGATAAAGATATGGTGGCCGAGACCCGCCATTGCTGAAAATAAAAGTAACGCTGCAAACAGAAACAAACGCCTCTGCAAATAAAATAAACGCTTAGCAAATAAAATAAACGCTGCAAACAAAAAGAAACGCTGCTGCAAATATAAGAAACACTGCAAATAAAAGAAACCCCGCTGCAAATAAAATAATGATGTAAATAAAAAAGCCACAACGGCAGTGAATAACTGGGGACTATTTTTGCCGATGCACCGGTGTTGCACATTAAAAATGACACGTAGCGACGTTGAACACTAACCCTTTCACTTATTTTCTCGTTCGTTGTTCTTCTCAACTCGCTCTTCTTATTTCTTCCTTTTCACTTACGTCCTCTTCGTTTTCTTCTTCTCCTCTCACGTAAAAAACACCGGTGCATCAGCAAAAATAGTCCCCGGTAATTCACTTCCGTTGTGGCTTTTTTATTTGCGTCGTTTTTTTTTTATTTGCAGCAGGGTTTCTTTATATTTGCAGCGTTTCTTCTATTTGAAGCGGCCTTTGTTTTTATTTGCAGCGTTTATTTTATTTGCAAAGCGTTTATCTTATTTGCAAAGCGTTTATCTTATTTGCAGCGTTTCTTTAATTTTCAGCAATGGCGGGTCTCGGCCACCGTATAAAGAAGGACAAGAAGGCAGGTGGAGGTGGAGGTGGAGGTGAGCAGAACTAGGAGAAAAACACGGTTCATGAGCGGTGCCTTCAATCCCTGACGAGCCCCGGAACAGAACTCCCAGTAACACGCCTAAATTAGAGCCGTACAAGCGTGGCCCCGGCAGAGCCCGTGGCCGTGTCAGCCGCGGCTTTCTCTGCTCTGAAATAGTCATCAAATTGGTAAAAAGTCATCTCAGTCATAGTCTCCAGATAAGAAGATTAAGTTGAGAGGAGCAGGAGCTTTGATGGGCTTACTCCAAGTTTACTTGGCTTCCCTGTGGCTGAAAGGAGGACTGAAGGAGGAAAGTAAACTCAAGTTGGCCCCTTGATAGATGGTGTATGCAGGCCGAGAGCTCACCGCTGGCTGCCAGCCAGCGCCTTGTGTGTTGTAAATAAAGTTCTCTTCTTCAAGCATGTCCAAGCTTGGCCCTGTTCATTTCCTCCCTGTGTAGTTAGTGAGTCTCTTGGGCTGGAGCTGGGAACAGTTCAACCTGAACACACACACCCCCACACACACTCCCAGCTCTGCAGCCGGCTGTGTGATCGTCTGATCGTCGTCTCCACACTCCCACCGTCTCCACACTCCCACCGTCTCCACACTCCCACCCGCCCGAGCCCGAGTCTGCCGGTTCAGGACTTGGGCTGAGATGAGATGAAAGCAGAAAAAGAGAGTTGCTGCTCCTGCCGGAGAACATTTCTGCTGCCGGAAACCAGCCGTTGGTGTGTGGATGACTGATCTGCAATTACCGGGGCCCGGGGCTCACATCACTGCACACTGTCAACACTAATGGAAAGTGAAACTTTTGATGCCGCGTATCTTATCAATAAACTAATATCTGTTGTTGTAATATGACTTAACTTTTCTTTTGTGATCAAATGTTTTCATTTATATTTCTTTTTCTTTTTTTTTTATTATAAACGGTGGCATCCACAATGATGTCAAACATTATACACATATTTTCATTATACAGGGCTGTCTCAGAAAATTAGAATATTGAGAAAAAGTGCTTTATTTTCTGTAATGCAAAAATGTCATACATTCTGGATTCATTACAAATCAACTGAAATATTGCAAGCCTTTTATTATTTTAATATTGCTGATCATGGCTTACAACTTGAGAAAACTCAAATATCATATCTCAAAAAATTTGAATATTCTGGGAATCTTAATCTTAAACTGTAAGCCATAATGAGCAATATTAAAATAATAAAAGGCTGATTTGTAATGAATCCAGAATGTATGACATTTTTGTTTTTTTTAAATTGCATTACAGAAAATAAAGAACTTTATCACAATATTCTAATTTTCTGAGACAGTCCTGTACAACCCCTTCCAAACCCACCCCTCGGACCTAAGCATTCGATTAAAACAAATAATAATAAGGAAAACAGAAAAAAAAGATAATACAACAATAAAAAACCATCGGAAAAAAAAAGGACAAATTAAAACAAAGGCAAAACATAATATCAAAAACTGGACAAGGATAGCTGCAACAAGGTAGTCTATATCAATCAATCCTCATGTCCACCTGTAGACAGGTGTCCTGGTCCTCATGTCCACCTGTAGACAGGTGTCCTGGTCCTCATGTCCACCTGTAGACAGGTGTCCTGGTCCTCATGTCCACCTGTAGACAGGTGTCCTCATGTCCACCTGTAGACAGGTGTCCTGGTCCTCATGTCCACCTGTAGACAGGTGTCCTCATGTCCACCTGTAGACAGGTGTTCTGGTCCTCATGTCCACCTGTAGACAGGTGTCCTCATGTCCACCTGTAGACAGGTGTCCTCATGTCCACCTGTAGACAGGTGTCCTCATGTCCACCTGTAGACAGGTGTCCTGGTCCTCAGGAACAAACATCTCCAGATGTCTCAGGTTTAAAGGGTTTCTTCTCCTGACTGCAGATTCCAGATGTTCATAGCATAGAAGGACAGTTCAGAATAGTCCAGTGTTTGGTTCTGAGTGGTTCTTGGCTGGTTCTAGTTGTCTGTTTTGGGTCATGATCCTGTTGGAGGACCCATGACCTGTGACTGAGACCAATGTTTCTGACTCTGGGCAGCACATTTGTATCCAGAAGGTCTTGATGGTCTTGAGACTTCATTGAACCTGCACAGATTCCAGACCCTGTTACCAGACACAGCAAAGCAGCTCCAGAACAGAACCGAGCCTCCTCCATGTTCCACAGTAGATCCAGTCTTCTCTTCTTTGAAGGACTCATTTCTGCGTCTGTGAACATAGAGATGATGTGACGTCCAAAAGCTCCAGTTTTGTCTCATCTGTCCAAAGGACGTTCTCCCAAAAGCTTTGTGGCTCGTCCAAATACATTTAGACAAACTCCCGTCTGTTTTATTCTGATGTCCTTCCAACGGTGGAGTCCTCCTCAGTGGTCCACTTTGGTTCCAACGGTGGAGTCCTCCTCTGTGGTCCACTTTGGTTCCAACGGTGGAGTCGTCCTCGGTGGTCCACTTTGGTTCCAACGGTGGAGTCGTCCTCGGTGGTCCTCTTTGGTTCCAACGGTGGAGTCGTCCTCGGTGGTCCACTTTGGTTCCAACGGTGGAGTCGTCCTCGGTGGTCCACTTTGGTTCCAGCGGTGGAGTCGTCCTTGGTGGTCCACTTTGGTTCCAGCGGTGGAGTCGTCCTTGGTGGTCCACTTTGGTTCCAACAGAGTCCTCCTCGGTGGTCCACTTTGGTTCCAACGGTGATGGACGGTGTGACTCTGATGGACCTGGACCTCGGAGTCCACCTTGAATCTCTTTGGAAGTTGTTCTGGAGACTTTAGTTTCCGTTCGTATCATCCCTCGCTCCAGTTTGTCCTCAGTTGTCCTCTTGTGTCCACGTCCAGGGAGGTCGTCTACAGTCTTGTGGAGCCTAAACCTCTGAAATGTCCAACTGTTGTCACAGAAACATCCAGCTGCTTGGAAACATCTTCTAGTCTTCAACATGCTGGTCTAGAAGGTTCTCTGGTCTCCTCAGACAACTGTCTCCTTTACTGTCTCTGGTCCGTGTTCAGTGTGGTGGACACCATGATACCAACCAGCAGAGGGACACTTTCAACCCCTTAAATAGTCACACTGACTGAAGACACCTGAGATGTTCATTACAGGACACGCCTCAGTTGAACACGTTGCTATGGAAACATTATTTTACACCCTTTCTAGGTGAACCAACTCATTCGTCCAGGTCCATTTTATTAGTTTTCCTCTCTTTCCTCTATTCTTTTGAACTGCAGCTCAAAAGAAAGTCAGTTTCAAGTCACTTCAGTGATCACTGTGGATTTTTCTTTCTTTAATAGAAGGGTACCAACACATTTGTCCACACCTGCTTAATGTCAGACTTGTAAACTCTCTACTACACATTTCGCAGAGCATTTTTTCATGGTGACATTGTGAAACAGGATTTTCTATTTGTGATCGATTTAAAGCCTCCAATTAGGAGCATTTTTGGCCAAAAGTGTGATTGATCAAGTAACCACTCAAACATATTTGTCAGATTCCGGAGCGCTCATTATATAATAAGTCAATTCTTCCCTTTCTTGAGACATAAAGTTGTGTTTACTTGTCTCAGTGAGTTTCCTGATAAACTGGCCATCTCAGTGCCTGTGACTCCAACTTCACAGCTTGACTCAGTCTTGATGCCTAACATATCTAAAGGAAGGCCTGACATTCAACCAGCGGTGAGAAGTCTGCCAGGGGAGTCCAGAAATTTGCATTGTAAACAGATTCACTTCTTTTGGCGATGTGGTAAACACCTGCTTAATGTCAGACTTAAAACGCTCTACTACACATTTCGCAGAGCATTTTTTCATGGTCACATTGTGAAACAGGATTTTCTATTTGTGATCGATTTAAAGCCTCCAATTAGGAGCATTTTTGGCCAAAAGTGTGATCGATCAAGTAACCACTCAAACATATTTGTCAGATTCCGGAGCGCTTATTATATAATAACCATAAATGATGGATCAGGAGACAATTTGGAGACATCCATGCAAGTGCCTTCTACGTTTTTATTGCCTTTGAGTCTGAGCTCCTCTGTAAAACCCACTTCTCTGTGGGTGACAGGCAGAGGAAAATCTTAGTTGCATGTTCCAGCAGAGCAGCTGCACTGATCAAATGGAGGTAATTCTTCCTCCTCAGTCGTTGTGAAGTGCCCTCCACAGGACACTGGCTTCATTTCTAATTGGTAGGAGACGATCCCTTTGCAGCCAAGTGAGTCTCTGGCGGCCTTTGGGGTTCAATCGAGCTTCCGTCCCCATCTGTCCCTCCGCTTTCCTCTGTCATCATCACTCGAGGAAGACCAACACTTAGTGTGAATAATGGACGTGTAACCCTATCATTAGTTCAAATAAGTAATTCTCCTCTCATATTTGACCAAATTAACCGGTAATTATAGGACTACCTGCAGACGGTAGGGAAGGCAGCCGTCAAAGTTTGATGCCTGTTTTCCTCTACTGGCTTTGTGTTTTTTCTCCTGATTTACAATTCCATCTAACGAGTGCCACACGTCTGTATTATTGATTCTTGGAGACCTGAATACCCATCCAGAAGGTGCATCATGGGAACTTGTATAGGCTGCTATTTTATTTCATTTTGTCTTATTTCCGTATTATGGCTGTTGTTTAGCTACTTTGACCCAGACGGGAACGTCAATACAATTCACAAGTCATCTCAAGGCACTTTACTCAGAACGTGGACAGGTTCAGTGGGGTCCAAACCAGTCCAATTAGCACACAAGCCTTTGAGATCTGTAAGAGAAAAAACAAACAAACAGACAGGAGAACAAGCAGAGACAAACAGCAACCATGCCAGGTCTCTAAAACTAAATCAAGACTACGATACTGCGATTATCTGTCCCCCAAAACTGTGGGGTGAGTATGTAGGTGAGTGAGCAGGTGTGTATCTCTGTGTAACTGTGTGTGTGTAAAGTCAAAACGATGCTCCACCTGAACTGTAACTATAGTGGAGGAGGGAGGGAACAACCCCCCCACCTGAGAGACCAGAGGCCGACAAGAAGAAACCCAAACCCAGGCCACCAGCCGCCCCACGGAGGACCAGAAGAGGGTGGGAGGAAACCCCCCACCAGTAATATTCCAATTAAATTCAGTTATTTGTAACCCCTCCGTCCATCCATCTGTCCATCTATCCCAGCTCTCTTTGAGCATTCTTTAATGTTAATCTAGAGCAGGGGTCGGCAACCCGCGGCTCTAGAGCTGCATGCGGCTCTTTAGCGCTGCCCTAGCAGCTCCTGGAGCTTTTTCAAAAATGTTTGACCTTTTTTTTCCTTTTTTTTTCTCTTTTTCCTTTTTTTCTTTTTCTTCTTTTTTTCCTTTTTTTCTCTTTTTTTCTTCCGTTTTCCTTTCCTTTTTAATCTCGACATTTCAACTTTTTTCTCGAAATTTTGACTTTTTTCTCGAAATTTTGACTTTTTTTCAACATTTCGACTTTTTTCTCAAGATTGTACTTCAACAATAATCTTGACATTTCAACTTTTTTCTCGAAATGTTGACTTTTTTCTCGACATTTCAACTTTTTTCTCGAAATTTCAACTTTTTTCTCGACATTTCAACTTTTTTCTTCACATTTCGCCTTTCGCCATTTGCCTTCATTCTAAGGCTGATACAAGACGGCTCCAGACATATCTGTTTTTTGTGTTTTTGGTCGAATATGGCTCTTTCAACATTTTGGGTTGCCGACCGCTGATCTACAGGGTGTCTGCATCCTAACCACAAACTGAGAGCCAGTGAGGGGCCTGAAGGCTCAGCCTCCCATCCTACTTTTGGACACTCCAGGATGGATGGATTACTGGATGGATGGATAACTAATGAACTTACAATGCATGAAACATTATCGTGAGGGCTGCAGATAGATACAACTTTCTTTAGAAAGCCAAAATGTTGAGAAGAAAAAAAGTGTAAGTTATTATCCAAACGGCAACAAAAAAAAATGAGATTTAAAAACTGAGAACAATTAAGATTAAAATGAGCATTGACATATTTGTTTGCAGTTCCATCAAAAGCTACAACGGCAGCCAGGCTGCCATGAGTGCAGGGCGTTGTTGGGGCGTACCCAAAGTACAAATGGTTAAAACTAGGGCTGTCAGTTTAGTGCGTTAATTAGATTAGTTAATTACACTGCTAATTAACGCGTTATGAAAATGAACGCAATTAATTATGAGTGGCAAAATGCGCAAGCATTTTAAATGTGTCCCATTGAGGGAGCCGTAGTTCACTTGGCAGTAACAGGTCACTTCCCTCCTGCTGCTAGTCAAACTAACAAAGCAGTGACAGACCTGGACGACTCAGGGGAGACTCAGCAAATCTTTACTAGGGCCTTTGAACGGCAAGTTTATGTATAAAAAGAAAGAAGACGGGACTATCAACAAGAACGCGGTGATTTGTACATTTTGTAAAAAAATAATTTTCCTATCAGCAGAGCTGCTCCAGCCTGAAAATCATTTAAACGCTAAACCCATCCGGACAAGTTCCACTGTAAACGTTACAGGTGCTAGTGTTAGCGTGAGCTCACTTCACCAACCCACGCTTGCAGAATCTGGGAAACGAAGGAGCAAAACCACGACAGAAAAACTGACAAAACTCAATCACAAAGTGGGTTGCTGCTGATCGCAGGCCGATTTCAATCGTGGAAGACGAGCCTCAAGGAGGAATGGTGTCATGACCAAACCGTATTAAAACCACTCCCCCAGGCCAACGTGCACAGATGTACGACCACCTGAACAGGAAGATATTTTTTCTTTTGAATTTTATTTATGAAACACACTTCACCAATAAAAATGTGGATTTCCAATCTTCTCTTTGTCAGGGTTTGACACTTCCCCCCAGTTTGAGTTTCAGTTCTGTCCCTCCTGTTTCCCATTTGCCCTGTCTGCACCTGTGTCTCGTCGTGTCTCGTTATCCCCTGTGTATATCTGGTCTTGTCCCGGACGCATCAGCCCCTGCTCCTGTGATGGTCCCGGGCCCCCCCCCAGCCAGCTCCGAGGACCCGAGTTGCCCCCTGCAGCCAGCGCCTCGGACCCGGGTACACCCGCAGCCAGCGCCTCGGACCCGGGTACCCCCGCAGCCAGCGCCTCGGACCCAGGTACCCCCGCAGCCAGCGCCTCGGACCCAGGTACCCCCGCAGCCAGCGCCACGGACCCGGCTCCCCACTCAGGCAGCTCCCCGCATCCTGTCTGCCCCTGTTCCGGCTCCCCGCATCCTGTATGCCCCTGTTCCGGCTCCCCGCATCCTGTCTGCCCCTGTTCCGGCTCCCCGCATCCTGTCTTCCCCTGTTCTGGCTCCCCACATCCTGTCTGCCCCTGTTCCGGCTCCCTGCATCCTGTCTGCCCCTGTTCCGGCTCCCCGCATCCTGTCTGCCCCTGTTCCGGCTCCACGCATCCTATCAGTCTCTGTTCCTGAGGCGGTCCAGCCGCCAGTCTCTGTTCCTGAGGCGGTCCCGCCGCCAGTCTCTGTTCCTGAGGCGGTCCCGCCGCCAGTCTCCGTTCCCGAGGCGGTCCCGCCGCCAGTCTCCGTTCCCGAGGCGGTCCCGCCGCCAGTCTCTGTTCCTGAGGCGGTCCCGCCGCCAGTCTCCGTTCCTGAGGCAGTCCCGCCCATCTCTGTTCCTCTTCCTGAGGCGATCCTGGATGGATCTGCCCAGCCCCGAGAATGGCCCTCTGGCCGGTGTGCCTGGTCCCGAGTCTGGTTCCGGGGTTGGCCCCCCAAAATAACTCTCCGGTAGGCCCGGCCCCGTCGGCATCCTCCGGAACTCTCTCGCCGGTCTGCCCGGCCTCGAGGACGGCCCCCGGAATGCTCTCGCTGGTCTGCTCGGTCCCGAGGTCTGCCCCCGGAACTTTGGCCGTGTGTGGCCTGGGCCCTCCTCCAGGCCCCCTCCGCCCGCCCTGGGTGTTGACTGTGGGGACATCTGGGATCTGTCCCTTGAGGGGGGGGTACTGGCAGGGTTTGACACTTCCCCCCAGTTTGAGTTTCAGTTCTGTCCCTCCTGTTTCCCATTTGCCCTGATTGTGTCTGCACCTTTGTCTCGTCATGTCTCGTTATCCCCTGTGTATATCTGGTCTTGTCATTCCTTTGTTCCCTGTCGGTCCGTACTGGTTCTTCCTCCATGTCTCCTCGTCGTTTTTCCTGATCCTGGTTTTTGTTGATCCTGCTCTGCAGCGCTTTTAGTTCTTGTTTTTTGTAATAAACCCTTTTTTGTTGAGAACTCCTGCCTCCGGCCTCCTACTCTGCTCTCCTGCGCTTGGGTCCTCAACAACCACACATCATAACACTCTTCTTAGTGTATTCAATTGATTAGTCATGCACTGCAATTTTGCAATATCCTAGAATTTGAATTCTTTATTTGGGGACCTTTAGCAGATATGAGATTAAAATGTGATTAATTACATTAATTAATCATAAATCCTGTAATTGATTAGATTAATTTTTTTAATTGCCTGACAGCACTAGTTAAAACCCTAACACCAGTGATAACAGGAGTTCAAAGGTCGGGGTGGGAGTGTTTGGTTGTGTGGAGTAAGTGTGAGCGGTGATGACGTATGTATGAATGGATGCAGGGCATCACTTCAGCCAGACTCCATCAGGGTGGTGGTGGTGGTGGGGGGGGGGGGGGGGGTGGTTTGGGTTGATGTAATTATGAATAGACTAAAATAAAGCTAAATAGGGTATCAGGATATCAATTTTCATTTTTTGGTTACTTGCTGTGAAGGAGTGTGGACCTGTCCAGGGTGCACCCTGCCCCCCCGCCGGGCGACAGCCGGGATGAGCAGACCTCTGTGACCCTGGTGGGATTGAGCTGGGGAAGGAAAATGAATAAATGCATTGGTTAAACTAACTACAAATAATAATGCTGGGAGTACAGAGCCCCTGAAGTGCCATTGGTGAGGTGTGTGTGTGTGTATATACAATATATATATATATATATATATATATATATATATATATATATATATATATATATATATATATATATATATACATATACATATATATACATATATATATATATATATATATATATATATATATATATATATATATATATATATATATACACACAGGACTGTCTCAGAAAATTGGCTTACAGCTTAAGAAAGCTCAAATATCCTATCTCAAAAAATTTGAATATTCTGGGAATCTTAATCTTAAACTGTAAGCTGTAAAAGGCTTGCAATATTTCAGTTTATTTGTAATGAATCCAGAATGTATGACATTTTTGTTTTTTTTAATTGCATTACAGAAAATATATAACTGTATCAAAATATTCAAATTTTCTGAGACAGTCCTGTATATAAGTTTCTAATGTTAAGATTGTGCATGTAGTGTGGTGTGTGTGCACAGCAGACCTCTGGCTTCAAGTAGATGACTTTGCAGGCGATGCTTTCCTTCGGCGGCCTCCATCCCCTCCATCGCCTGCTGCTGGGCCTGATTCAGCTCCATTAAAGGGGGCAACAGGCTATTAACCCCCGCGTCAATACCTCACAGGTTCCGCCACACTTACAAACCCATTTCAGCGCTGGTCACAAACACTGGCCTTATTAAAGTATCTCCGGGAAGCAGCGGCCTGCCCTGGTCAAACCCACAACAAAAGAGTCCCAGAGTCAGCATTAACCCGGGCCGGGGGCCGGGGGCCGGGGGCCGGGGGAGGGCAGGGACGCTCAGGAAACGGCCACCGAGGGAGCACCAACTAATGAACGCTGGCTCCACGCTTTTGTTTCAGGAGTTGATCCCTCCTGCGTGGCTGAAAATTATTCTTTTTCATTTAAAAATAAAGATGACTTCCAGCCACTGGGGCTCTGCACTAGCGGATGATGATGGATGATAAAGTGCAGGGACTGATCCCGCCGAGCCCCTCGTTTACCCTAGAACAGGAGGATCAGCGTTACACAAGGAAGTGTTGGAAGGGATGAAACTGATTACTGGCTGAAATGAATACGTTGGTAGTGCAAATGAAAAATGTTAATTCACTGGATCATAAAGCAAAATTAAAGTCATTTCAGTGCTATTTTTACAAAGCCGTACTGATCTTACGTGAACCAGTTTTAAAATATCATCCCTCTATCTATCCTTCCAAGTGTAAACATGACAGGACTTTTCTGACATGCAAGTAGGGTCGCCAACCGTCCCTTGAAAAACGGAATCGTCCCGTATTTAAAAACTAAAGTACGTCCCGTATTGAACTGAAAAAGGACACACTTTGTCCCGTATTACTGTGAGTGAGAGTCAAAAAATAGTCATAAAATGCCAATGGAGAATGACAACTGTAGCTACACTCATGGCCTTTGAGGCGAAAATATGTTTACAAGTTTTCTACACACTTTCTGTTTGCACTAAAAATTTCCACTATTACAGAATGGATGCTCTGCTTTCTTTCTATTTTATATTAATTTATACAATTTTAAGTTAAGCAGGACAGGTTTCTATTTAACCCTTGTACTGTCTTTGGGTCAAAATGACCTAATTCTCCTGTTCCTTCCTTCCTCCTGCTCTCTCCTTCCTTCCTCCCTTCCTTCTTTTCGCCCCGCGTACATTATTTCCTTGTTTTCTCCTTTCCTTCTTTCATTCTTTCCTTCCTTCCTTCTTTTCTCAATTCCTTCATTCTTTTCTCCCTTCTTTCCTTCCTTCTTTCCTTCTTTTCTCCCCTCCTTCCTTTTCTCCTCCCTTCCATCCTTGTTTTTTCCCTTCCTTCCTTCTTTCCTTTCTCCCTTCCTTCCTTTTTTCCTTCCTTCCTTCCTTTCTCCCTTCCTTCTTTCCTTCCTTCCTTCCTTCCTTCCTTCCTTCCTTCCTTCCTTCCTCCCTTCCTTCCTTCTTTTCTCCCCTCTTTCCTTCCTTCCTTCCTTCCTTCCTTCCTTCCTTCCTTCCTTCCTTCCTTCCTTCCTTCTTTTCTCCATTCCTTCTTTCCTTCCTTCTTTCCTTCCTTCCTTCTTTCCTCCCTTCTTTTCTTTCTTCCTTCATACTTTTCTCCCTTCCTTTTCTCCACCCTTCCATCCTTCTTTTCTCCCTTCCTTCCTTCCTTCCTTCTTTCCTCCCTTCTTCCCGTCCTCCTTCCTTAAAGGGGACCTATTATGAAAAACACGTTTTTTCTTGTTTTAACATTTATAAAGTGGTCTCCCCTCACCCTGCCAGCACAGGGGAGACAAAATACCATGAATTTCTGCAAGCTCTCTGACCCCCGCTGGACAGAGTCCCCCAGTGTCACGTGGTTTTTTTTTTTGAGCCGATTAGAATCTGCTCCCGTCGTGACGTCACGACGGGAGCAGATTTCCAGAGGTTCAGCCTCCGCTGCTGAAACCACGCCCACAACCAGCTCTCTCCGCTGCTGGAGCGGTCCTTTCATTGAGCCAGTCGGACGCGGCGCCGCGGCGCAGCGGATCCGGGTTAAATCATCCAGGTTCCCGGGTGGTTTGGGAGCTGGGTCCTCTGGGGTCTGTCCCATGCTGGACCAGCTTCACCCTCCGAGATTTTCAGGCAAATCTGTCGGTTTGATCCCCGGTAACGGGCGATGCGCCGCGGATGCGCCCCGGAGCCGATCTGTGCGCCCGCCGTGGAGTTGCAGCGCCCGTCGCGCAGAATCCGCCGGGCAGATCCGGCTGAAATTCCGCCTGTCGGTCCCCGGGAGTCCCTGCTACCAGTCCAGGCCGGTTCCTGCGGTCTCGGCCGGTCGGAACCGCTCAGATTCCCCCGTTAAAGCCGCGGTGACGCGCGCTGCTCCAGCAGCGCTGCTCCCGGGCGCTCGGCGTGGCTCCAGGCAGCGAGCAGCATCCGCCGGGTAGATCCGGCTTAAATAGTGCATAAATGTTATTTATATACAACTCATATTTTATTTTTTTAACAATAAAGTTTCCATTTGTGAAAATTCAGTGTTGTGATAATTTACAGGCTCGGGCTGCTCTGGCGGAGCGAGGTTTATGCTCCTCCCCTGCTACACGTCATTCAGGGAGCCAATCAGCACAGAGCCTCATTATCATACCCCCTCCTTCCCTAAAAATGAGGCGCAGAAAAAGAGGTTAGAAGCGGTAAAACTAGTGACAGGGCCCACAGGCTGGATTTATGATTTATGTAGAAAAAACAAGCTTTAGATTGTTTTTAAGACATTCAAGGCCTGTTTAAAATATACATTAAATGCCATAATAGGTCACCTTTAACCCAAAGACAGCACAAGGGTTAAGAAAGACACTTATTCTATTCAGTTAATATTGTTATTTTGTATTAAAGTGAATTGGATAATAATTAGTTTTCCATGTGTTCATGTCATTCAGAAATATACATCTAATTCAATTCAGGTTCGAGTCAAATAGTTTCAATCACAAAAAAAGGGGCTAAAAAAATTCACCACGCCAGGAAAGGTGAAGGCAGTCGGGTCGGCCGGCGCTGCAGATGAGGGCTCCCTTATCTATTTTTCAGGGATTTCAACCCCTACATGCAAGAGGAACGATTGGCTAAAAACAGAGATCCCACTGAAAGGTCTAGACGCCCCAACCTGCAGCCACAAATACCATTTTATTAACTGTGACCTGTGAGAAATGAACCACAGCCTCTGTTCACACGTGTCATGAGAGGAAGCTGTGATGTCACTGCTCTGCCTCTGCCTCTGGCTGGCTCCGGGTGTTTATCCAGCACCCTCAGGTGCAGCGACGGAGCCGTCGCTAGGCAACCGCGCCATGCCTGTTGCTGCTCTGCCTCTCGCACTCAAGTAGGAGCTTATGGGGACTTAACTGGGAAAGAGCAGCCGGGCTGAGGAGTGGAAGGAGGATTACCAGGAGAATCCAGGAGTGGGCTGAGGCCTCGCCCCAGTCACCGCCGCCCCCAGGAAGGGCTGACACTCCCTGGAAAATAAACCAGGGTCACCTCATCTGCAGGGCCGGCCGACCCGACTGCCTTCATCCTTCCTGGTGGGGAATTTCTTTTAGACCCTTTTTTTGTGAGTGAAACGATTTTTTAACTATTTGACTCGAACCTGAATTGAATTAGATGCATATTTTTGAATACCATGAACACATGGAAAACAAATTATTATCCAGCAATTCACATACAATTGCCCCCCCGCCGAGATAAGATACTTATTTTAACTGAATAATATAAGTATCTTTCTTAAACACAAACCTGTCCTGCTTAACTTAAAATTGTATAAATTAATATAAAACAATAGAAAGAAAGCAGAACATCCATTCTATAATAGTGCACATTTTTAGTGCAATAACAAAAGTGCAAACAGAAAGTCTGTAGAAAACTCAAAGGCCATGACTGTAGCTACAGTTGTAGTAAAACAGAACAAAATAACTTATGAACTCAACAGCTCAATGCCATTTTCCATTGGCATTTTATGACTATTTTTTGACTCTCATAGTAATACGGGACAAAGTGCGTCCCTTTTCAGCTCAATACGGGACGCGTACTTACAGGACTGTCTCAGAAAATTAGAATATTGTGATAAAGTTCTTTATTTTCTGTAATGCAATTAAAAAAAACAAAAATGTCATACATTCTGGATTCATTACAAATCAACTGAAATATTGCAAGCCTTTTATTATTTTAATATTGCTGATCATGGCTTACAGCTTAAGAAAACTCAAATATCCTATCTCAAAATATTAGAATATCATGTAAAAGTATTCTGAAAGTATTCAAAAATTAGTTTTTTTTAATTGCATTACAGAAAATAAAGAACTTTATCACAATATTCTAATTTTCTGAGACAGTCCTGTAGATTATAAATACGGGACGATTCTGTTTTTCAAGGGACGGTTGGCAACCCTCCCTCAGACCCCTGGGAGGGGGCCGGCCTGGGCCCCAGGCCCCCCGGGCCCCCGGACGCCGCTGCTGCACGGCCCTGGGCTTCACCTCAGCTTCACTGGCTGATTTTTTTATTTGAAATGTTGGCAACAGGCAGGATGATCAAATAGTGTGTATTGATCAGGGGACAGCAACATTATGACTGAACCAGTAATGAGAAGAACCTGAAGAACCTTCAGAGCTCCTGTAGGTTCCGTTTCTAGTAAATGAGGAGAATCAACTACTGCCCCCTAGTGGCCCCCGGGTGCAGGTTCATGGGAGTAAATACAGCCCTGGCTCCTCAACACGACAGCTGCAAACACTGATGTCTGCTCAGGACGGATATTAAAACTGCCTCCAATCATTGTCGCCAGTGGAGCTTCATGGTGGATGCCCGGAGCTGATGATGCAGCTGCTGCCGGCGCGAGTGCCTGGGCTGGTAACGGGACAGACGCTCACAGAGCAGGCCGGACCGGTGGACCTGCTGACCTGCTGGTGGAGCTGTGCTCCCCTTCCTGGATGGACCGGTGGGACACACACTGGTACATCACATGCAGCTTTACACATGTTGGCAGTACTGGAGTTGGGGGGGGATGAGGGGGGATGAGGGGGGATGGCATCCCCCCTGAAATAAAAACGGTCCAAATCATCCCCCCTGTAAAACTGCCATCCCTCCTTTCCATCCCTTGTGTCATTTCATCAATGAATGTGGTTTTACTGCTATTTCAACTTTTAGAGTCATCACCAGAAAAATAACACCAGAAAAATAACTTATTTGACAATTTTCACCTGTTTCAAGTAAATTTTCACTTGAAATAAGTAGAAAAATCTGCCAGTGGGACAAGATTTATCTTTTCATTACAAGCAAAATAATCTTGTTCCACTGGCAGATTTTTCTACTTATTTTAAGTGAAAATCTACTTGAAACAGGTGAAAATTGTTGTTTTTTCCAGTGATGAGTCTTGTTTGAAGTGTAATGAGATATTTTAACTAGAAATAAGACAAATATTCTTGTTAAGATTGTGAGTTTTTGCAGGTATCCATGTTACTTATCCTGTGAAGGACAGAGTCATATTGATAAGTTCAGAAAAGTGTTTTTTATTGTTGTGTTTTGATGTATTTGATGTAAGCCCAGTGGATATTTAAAGCTTACAGAAGGCTGCATTTAACTGCTGCTATGTCATTCCTGCAGTATTTCTGCAGGTGTTTTGGTCACTGCTATTATTATAATAATATAGTAATATATATATTATTTGTAATCAGCACAAATTATCTGTCCCCATATGATAAAATCCACCATCCCCCTGATTGTTTTTTACAACTGGAGTACTGGATGTTGGAGGTCAGGTGATTTTCTCTGACAGGATTCAGCTCATTCCTGGAGGAAGCCTCACCTGCTCTCCTCACTTTCAAATCCAGATGAGCTGAACAATACAATGCTGCCCCCTGGTGGTAAACTGGTGTCATCCTCTTCACCTGCTCCCTCCTGCTGCCCCCAGACTACACAGCTCAAGACAGAGAGTATCTAAATGTAGATTTGGAGGGCGGGCGTTCTGCTATCAGGCACCATTACTATGGAACCAACTTCCAATCTGGGTTAAGGAGGCTGACACCACCTCCACCTTTAAAACTAAACTTAAAACCTTTCTGTTTAGTAAAGCCTATAGTTAGTGTTTAGTAAACCTCTAGCTGGTGTTGGTAAATCTCTAGGTAGTGTAAACTTTAGTGTGCCAGAGTCGCTCCTGTGGTTTCTTGTGCTAGCCCCCCCCCCCCCCCTCCTCCCTTTTCTCTCTTTTGTCCATGTTGCAGCATCCTTTGCCGGACACCGGAACCTGCAGTGTGGGAGTGAGAGGGGCAGGGTAACAGCCCGGGCAGGCGGGGGAGAAGGTTCGTCCCTCAAGACTCCTCTCCCTGGCCCTGCTCCTTTTCAACCTTTCCCCGACCCTGAACCTAACCTGGGACTTGCTGATTGGGCCGGAGCTTCGGGAGCTGCGTGCTGGCCTGCGGTCCCCACCCCTGGTCATCCCGTTGCTGCTTCCACCTGCCTGCTGTGCTGTTGACGTCCCCGACCCCCAGTCTGGCCCTCGGCAGGAGGGTCCCCCCCTATGATCCAGGTCCTGGTCCAGGTTTCTTCCTCCTAAAGGGGAGTTTTTCTTGCCACAGTTTGGCTTAAGGTTTTTCTCCCACTAGGGGAGTTTTTACCTGCCATTGTTTATATAATAACTGCTCGGGGGTTTATGTTCATGTTCTGGGTCTCTGGAAAGCGTCTAGAGACAACTTTTGTTGTATTGGACGCTATATAAATAAAATTGAATTGAATTGAAAACAGAAAATGTTAAAGCGGCACTATGTAACTTTGAGGAGCATGGTAGGAACCCTTCCACACTACTGGTAAAGCACTACCACTTTTGTCCAAAGGAGCTGCCAAACTCAACAAAAGCTGAAAGTTACATTGTGCTGCTTTAAATAAAATAAGTTAAAAGACAAAATAAAGGTAACAGTTAACAGTAACACCAATCAATAAAAGAGAATAAAATAAAAGATAAAAGAATAAAATGATAAAATAAAGTCAACTGTCTTGCTAGGTGTTAAAAGCCAAGGAGAAGAGGTGGGTTTTGACCAGGGATTTAAAAACAGACAGAGAGGATGATTCTGATTTGCTGAGGAAGGTTGTTCATAGTTCTGCAGCTGCAACAGTGAAGGCGCCGTCCCCTCTGAGCTTCCTCTCAGTTTCAGGCTCTCAGGAGCAGCTGATCTACTGTAGTACTGTAGTACTCTAGTACTGTAGTGCGCAGGATTTATACTAAAAGTGTACGTGCACCCAAAAGCCTAAAATGGCGTGCACAAAAAAAATCCTTATTTATAAAACCGTGTGCACGCACACCTGCACACAATGTTTGCTTTATAAATCACAGTCCAGCTGGAAGGTTGCGCAGCTGAATTCTCCTCATATCCCGCCCTCTACACGCCCACTTCATACCAAAAACGGGCAATGCAAACTACTCCATGACTGTATTTGCATATGAATGAACCTACTGAGCATGTGCAGCGCCACCTGCAGCCTGTTTCTGCTGCGTCAGGATGAATGAGACGTGTCGAGCCACGTGCCACTAAATTTCACAGAGACTGAGATGGAGATGTTGTGGATGAGGTGGAGGACAGGAAAACCACATTATTTGGTGGTCACAGTAAAAGTAAAAAAAGTATATAAATAGTATAAAATAAAGCGAGTGAGTGGCAGCACGTCGTTGCTGCGCTAAACGCTGTGAGTGCCACGGACAGATGGTGCAGAAAAAAAAAAAAAAAAAAGAAGTGGTGTGATTTGAAGGTGGAGGCCTAGAGGTACGGAGCCCCTAAAGGGACACAGATTTTTTTTTATATATATGAGTTTTACGTGCCAGCGTGAAACCTTTAAGGCTGATTTATGGTTCCGCGTTAGTCGTTTTAACGCGGAACCATAATTTAGGCTTTACGCGCGCGTAAAGGTTTCACGTGCCCGTAAAACTCATATATATATATAAAAAAAATCAGAGTCCCTTTAGGGGCTCCGTAGAGTTGCCTGGCACTCATTTGTTCTGTCCTCAGTCACTCTACGGTTGTCTCGGTGGGTGACGAGGAAGTTCCCGGCCCGGCGTGTCAACGCGGCTGCAGCAGCACCAGAGTCCTGACTGACGCTGAGCTTCAAACACAGAGGGACACGATCAGCGCTATTTTATTATATTATAAGTCTGATATGTGATGACATTAAGAGTATGACATGAATCTGGCTTCATTTCACCACCTCACCGCCTGCGTCGTCAGTTCCCCAGATCTTCAAAATGTTCCTGCGTGAGGGTCAGGGTTGGCGTAAAGATACACACATTTTTGGGTAATTTTTTTTTTTAAATCCCAACCTTTGCGTAGAAGGTGGCGTGTGCATCTTTCAAGCCCCGTTTTGTGCGCAAGCAAGTTTTATAAAGAGGCCCCTGATCTGGAAGGATGTTCCAGCGGCGCCACCAAAAACCATCACTTCAGTCTTTTTTCATTAAAATGTAAAAAGTGCAGAGACATCCAGGCCTTTGTCATCAAGACACTTAACTAGGGCAGTGATTGAGTAAGGTGCATCACAGGCCACTATGCACCTCAAATAAATGTTTACACTGAATTGGTGAAAAATACCAAAACAATCAGTTACTGTAAAACAATTATTTAATCAAACTTTTCAATAAAGAAAATGTGATTTTCTCAATGCAGTATGCATACATTTTCAATTCTATACAAAACCATGTGTAAAACTTTAGGTAAAACATTTACAAATATACAGGTAAAACTGAAGTGATACATTCTAGAAACCTTAAGGGCTGTCCAGTAGCAACTAGGAGAGAGGCAGGTACAGACGTGACGGCGTTAGAAGAGTAGAAACAGGTCTGAGGAAGCTACAAAAATAGAATTTCATGTATGTTTGGTGAAGCAACGCAGGTTAGAAAGCCTTCAAACAACCTGATCAAGTTTGAAAAGCAGAAAAAACTAAATCAGTAAAGGGCAAACTCATTCAAAACTGACAATTTAAAACAGAGAAAAAAAACTAATCCAGTTTCCTTTCACTGATATCTAAAAGCTAAATTCAAACATGCAGGAAAATGCACAATTTGTTGTTATATTTAAGCTACATGTAACAATTGAGGTGTCATGACATTAAATAAATAACTAAACATTCACTTAAGTTTAATTTTTTCGGAAATAAATATGATAAAATAATCAAGTAAGGTGAGAGAAGTGCTACGGCTTCATGAGTTACAGCAGGTTAATCGCTTCAGGAGGGCTGTATGGCTTATTCAGTTAGGAAGGCAGTTCAGTAGGTTACACAGTCCGGACCTCACACTAATTTAGATGGGAAAAGAAATGATTAATTTTTCCAAAAATGAGTTGGTGGTCTAAAAAAAAAAAAAAAGATTCATTGCTTTAAAGCCTATTGTACGGAAGAGTATTAGGGCCATGCAGGAGAAAAAATATTTGAGAGGGGAAGATTTTTTTTTTTATTGTGCACTTCGAGAAAGAAGTTGAAATGTGGAGAGAAAAAAGTAAAAATGTTGAGATTAATGTTGAAATAAAATTTCAAGAATAAAGTTGAAATTTTGGAATAAATTTGAAATTTCGCCTCAATATTTCAACTTTATTCTCGACATTTTGACTTTTTTTCTCAACATTTTGACTTTTTTCTCGAAATTGTACTTCAACATTAATCTCGACATTTGGAATTTTTTCTCGACATTTCAACTTTTTTCTCGACATTACGACTTTTTTCTCGAAGTGCGAAGAAAAAATTCGAAATGTCGAGAATAATGTTGAAATACAATTCAACTTTATTCACAAAATTTTGACTTTTTTCCTCAACATTTCGACTTTTTTCTCGAAATTGTACTTCAACATTAATCTCCACATTTTGACTTTTTTCTCGAAGTGCATAATGAAAAAAAAAAATCTTTCTCCTCTAAAATATTTATATTTTTCTCCTGCCTGGCCCTAACACTCTTCCGTACTATTGTGCATACACATGTTCAGAAAATAAAACTATCATATTACAGTACACAGTTGTAGAATAAATCTTTTGTTAACACACACTCGCACACACACACATTCTGAAGGAAACAGGCGTTATTTAAGGAGGGTGTGTGGAGACGAGGGGGGGGGGGGTCTTCCAGTGTGGCTACAGTTAGAACTGAGGTTATCAGGTGCTTCTGAGAAAAAACTACTTCTCCTTGTCCTTGTTCTCTCCACTTGTCAGAGTGTGTTTAGTGATGGAGCAGTAGTTCTGTCCCCCCGTCCCCCTCCCCTCTGACGTTAGGCCTATTTCAGAAAGCCCTTGTACAGGAAGTGTGAGCGGCTGGTGAATCTCTCGTCCTCCAGACAGAAGAGCAGGTCCCTGAGGTTGACGCGTGTGATGCGCTGCCGGGCCGTTCTGGAGCCGGAGGAACCCGACCCACCGGCCACAGAGGAGCCGCTCCCTGAGCCCTGCAGGATCAGAACAAACCAGAAGGTAGGAAAGGGAGACAGGTTTTTCAGATACAGTAATCCCTGCTCCTACTAGAACTCAGTGGCTCATCGACACCATGTTTTTTCTGAAGCTGGAAAAGATTAGATATTCACTGAAGGGTAGCTGCAACAAATTTTATAATAAGTGTCTTCCCTTTCTTACATTCTTCCACTCTCTCCAGTCCCTGCCTCCTGATTGACGGATCCCCCCTCCCTCTCTTCCTCCTTTTTAATAATTTATTTACTTTCCCTTTGTTTTTTTTTGTTTTTTTTTTTGCTCTGGGGGGTTTTTTCAGTTTTTTTTTCTCCACTTTTTATTCATCTATTTTTTAATTTATACTGTGTAGCTTAAATACTTAAATATTACTTAAAATAATTTTCATTTATTTGTCATTAATTTCATTGAATTGTCCAATGTTCTGTTCTTGAATCAAAAAAAAAAAATCCTAGGAGGTAGACTGTATATCTTTTTTTAAATTCCTGTTCTACTGTGCCTTACCCCCCCCCAAAAAAAAAAACAGTAATCCCTGGTTTTTCGCGGGGGTTTCGTTCCAAAAAGAACCTGTGATAAGTAAAATCCTCGAAGTAGGAACCTTTTTTTTTTTTTTTTTACAATTATTTTACAGTAGAAGGCTTCAAATAGCGGAGACCAGCCCCACCGCGACCCGATTAACTGAATTTAAACGGGAGAAAATGAAAAATGATTATGACAAAAAATACAATAAGTACAGTAGGACAGATTGTGTTTTGCGGGTATTCCACTGCTCTTCTGAGCCGCTGCATCCCGACTCTGTAGCGTCTTTTTTCTCAGAATTTGCACGGCCATGTAAACACCAATAACCCCTTTGAATAACCCGAATTTGCTCATATTGGGGTTTTTAAAAACCCGAATATGAGCCCTGGGTTACTCCTTTTAAAACCCGAATATTGGGTCATGTAAACGCCAAACAGAATATCCCCATCAAACGGAACAGGAAGTTGTTTTCTGCACATGCTCTGTTCACAAGGAATCCTGGTGTTTTGAGTCCAGGAAGTTCTTCTAAACACGGAGAAACCAAGACCAGGAGGAGACTAATCACTTCATAAATGTAATGAAGGATATGAACATTTCTGCATTTGTAGACGGTAGAAAGTACCGGGATAGAAGATTTACAAGAAGGTGAGAGAAAAGTTGCACGAAGCAGCATTTGTTTTGAATTTGGATACAGGAAGAAGAAGTGGAAATGACGGTAATTGCGTCATGATGTTCTCCGTGCGTCGCTGGTTTGATCCAGATATCCTGAATGATTCATTACCAACGGAATAATCCGAATGTTTCAGTAACCGGAATATTAGCAATAACCCGAATTTTGACTGCATGTAAACATAGTCATTGATTCAGTGAGTGTGAGACTGCAGTGCCGGTTGTTTCTATCATGTTTCTATCTCTCAGAGATTAGACAGCTCTCCGGGTCTCCTGACCTGCACAGGACCGGTCCCTGCTCCAGCTCAGGAACCAAAGCAGCAACTTTTACGGGCCATGAAACCCTGTGACGACTTGTTGGACACGTGACTTCAAACAGACTTCAATGAGATCTGTGTTCACAGGAATCAGCTGATATTTCTGTGGGCTGGGGCTCTGCCCGACCCGCTGGGGGGGGTCACCACCAACACAGGACCGTCTGACATCAGATACTGCTCCAAAACATCACTACAACTGGAGGAGACACCAACGTTCTAACTAATCACTGCACTGTTCATGTGACAAGTTAAACTAAATAAAACTGTATCAGATTTAAACATAACTGCTTTTATTCAGGTTTGACTTAAAAGACAGTTTGTCATTAAATCAATGTATAAAAAGGAAAAATTAGGGCAAATCTGACATCTGTGTTGTTTAACCCTTGTGCTGTCTTCGGGTCAAGGAAGGAGGAAGGGAAGAAGGGAAGAAGGAAAGAAGGAAGAAAGGAAGGAAGGGAGAAAAGAAGGATGGAAGGAAGGAAGGAAGGAAGGGAGGAAAGAAGGAAAAAAAGAAGGAAGTGAGGAAAGAAGGAAGGAAGGCAGAAAAGAAGGAATGAAGAGAAGAAGGAAGGAAGGAAGGGAGGAAAGAAGGAAGGAAGGAAGGAAGGAAGGAAGGAAGGAAGGAAGGAAGGAAGAAAGAAAGAAAAGAAGGAAGGAAGGAAGAAAGAAAAGAAGGGAGAAAAGAAGGAATGAAGAGAAGAAGGATGGAAGGAAGGGAGGAAAGAAGGAAAAAAGAAGGAAGGAAGTGAGGAAAGAAGGAAGGAAGGAAGGAATTAAGGAAGGAAGAAAGAAAGAAAGAAAAGAAGGAAGGAAGGCAGAAAAGAAGGAAGGAAAAAAGAAGGAAGGAAGTGAGGAAAGAAGGAAGGAAGGAAGGAAGGAAGGAAGGAAGGAAGGAAGGAAGGAAGGGAGGAAGGAAGGAATGAAGAGAAGAAGGAAGGAAGGAAGGAAGGAAGGAAGGAAGGAAGGAAAGAAGGAAGGAAAAAAGAAGGAAGTGAGGAAGGAAGGAAGGAAGGAAGGAAGGAAGGAAGGAAGGAAGGAAGGAAGGAAGGAAGGAAGGAAGGAAGGAAGGAAGGAAGGAAGGAAGGAAAGAAGGAAGGAAAAAAGAAGGAAGGAAGTGAGGAAAGAAGGAAGGAAGGAAGGAATTAAGGAAGGAAGAAAGAAAGAAAGAAAAGAAGGAAGGAAGGCAGAAAAGAAGGAAGGAAAAAAGAAGGAAGGAAGTGAGGAAAGAAGGAAGGAAGGAAGGAAGGAAGGAAGGAAGGAAGGAAGGAAGGAAGGAAGGAAGGAAGGAAGGAAGAAAAGAAGGAATGAAGAGAAGAAGGAAGGAAGGAAGGAAGGAAGGAAGGAAGGAAAGAAGGAAGGAAAAAAGAAGGAAAAAAGAAGGAAGGAAGGAAGGAAGGAAGGAAGGAAGGAAGGAAGGAAGGAAGGAAGGAAGGAAGGAAGGAAGGAAGGAAGGAAGGAAGGAAGGAAGGAAGGAAGGAAGGAAGGAGGGAGAATTAGGTCATTTTGAGCCAAAGACAGTACAAGGGTTAACAATTGCAAAAATATGTTTTTGAAAAAAGATGATAAAGTTGACCCTTCAGTAAGCCCCGCCCCTCAAATGCAGACGAGCCAATGAGTGTGGAGTATCAGCTGGTACTTTCAGCTCCACAGAAAAACACTGGGAGATCCTGAACTCTCATCTGATTTATGAAGTTTATGACTTGAAATACTGATTGTTTCCAGGTATGGATGAGGACGGACTATGGAGCTGATCTAATGTCACTTTTCCACTAGTACCTACTCAGCCTGACTCGCCTTTGCGCTTTTCCACCAGGGGTCTAACGTGCCGAGTAAATACTTTTCTGTAACTATTCTGCCGAGGTTCTAAGCTGCTGAGTCGGCTGTATCTGACATCATCACACTACAGGCCACCGATTGGTCGGGGGGTTGGAGTCAGACGTCTGAGTCAGGAGGAGGAAATCAGAGAAAGAGACTGACGGATTCTGGTTCATTTTATTCAACCAGCAACGGCAGCAAAAGTCTGTTTCATGATCCAACTCTGAGGGTCAGATGTTCATAAACCTGGTGCTGAGGAGAGAATTAAAAAGGGATCTAGACGGAGATAAGGAACGACCAGATCTACCAGGAGCTCTGTCTCTTCATAGCTGCTCACGGCTCCAGCTGACTTTTCACATCTGTGACGTCATGCGTATTCCCTCTATACTGTGCTCTGGAATTTCTGACTGAAGCACAAATGTAGATAAGAAGGGACGGCCAGAGATGACCCTAAAAAACACCACGCATCTGGAAACAGCTGACACGTTCGGAGGCATGACTGGCAGAGAAAAGGTGGCTGGTGTTCAGCGTTACCTCAGCTGAAGCAGAGGAGGATGGAGAATCCACATTCTTCCTCTTCTTCCTGGGGCCGATGGCTGCCAGAGCAGTCAGGTTGGCCTCCCTCTGTCTCATCAGAGCCAACTCCTGCTGTTGCATCTGCACAACAAACACACGGGTGGATGAGATAAACACACACGTGCACGGACAGAAAGAGACACTTGCCATCGTCCTTCCCGTCTCTTCTTACCTCCTTCGCCTTCTGCTTCAGACGCAGCTGCTCAGGATCCTCCTGCCGAGCTCGAGACTAAAAAGTCCAAATCAAAAATACCCTCATTTGCAAGTAATACTAGAAGTGATGTTCTGTTTTATTTCAGACATAATTAGTAGAATTGTAGTTATTGCACTTCTACATTTGAGTTGTGTTTGTAAAATCAAGCCCATTCAATTTCAATCAATGGAAAACTTCCAGCTTTGCTTCAAGTTATCTTAACTCTACCCAATATTTACGTTTTTAAACAGCATTAATATTGACCGTCTGTCTTCCTGAAATCCACTAAGGATTACTTGATGTCATGTGGTCTAATAGACAGGTTGTTTTTCACGTTAGTTTGGTGCATATTAAATGTTTGTATTCCCGCCCGGATGCCGCACCACAATGGTCAGTGCTGGCAGAGCATCCTGTTTCCATGACAACCAGAATGAAGCATCCGGAGGTGTCAGCTACGAGCTGGAAGTCGGTCGTCCACGACCATCGTCCTAACTTCCTCTTGCCATGTTTGTTTGTTTGTGTGCTCGCTCAAATGCACTGCCCTATGATGCCTAGGTGGATTCACACTGAAAGCGTCAAAAATGGCCTGTGGAGGCTCAGGACGCCTGCATCACTGCTTGCTAGGGGTGTAATGATACACTTATCTCACGGTACGATACACGATATTGAGGTCACGATAACGATACGATATTATAGCAGTATTTTTTTAATAACCTTGAATGAGGAACATGTGACTGGAAAAAATGGTCTTTTATTTGAAAGACACAAAATACAAAACAATACTGTACATTTGCCCTATTGTTCCAGTTTGTAATGCTTTATAACTGTTTAAGTTTTAAAGAGAAAGCCAGGACAACCATTTTCCACAAACTGAACTAAAAGTAAATGTCATGTTTGCATTATGCATCTTCAGTTTCAGACAAGTACAAATATTTAGACACAAACTGAATAGTTTCTCTCATGTATGATTTGACTTTTTTCTTTTCCAGAAATTTAACAACTAAAATTAAATAAATAAATAAAAGTAAATAAATACATACAATTTTACATCATAAAAAAGATTGATTCATGCTCACCTTATAAGTGTAAGAGGAGATTTATTTTTGTTAAGAAGGTTATTTTGGTAATTCAGGGTTGATTATTTTATAAATATATTCTTTATATTCTGATGTAAATCAGGGACTATAATGACACTAGTCAGTTTATCTGTAGTGATTAGTGTGTTTTAGATTGGGCGGAGTGATACGCCACAGTACGGCACTAGGTGCTGTGTTGATGTTCTGAAATCCTACAGCCAGGCCTGAGTGAGAGTAATGCTCCTGTACCTTTGCAGCCTTCAGCAGGATCTCTCTCTCCTGCTCCTCCTTACGCTGTTTCTCCAACACTTCCAGCTGCTCAAAGAACTTGAGCTGAGCGCGTACGTCGCTGGTCTGCTCGTGGTCGTCGTCCTCCTGCCGGCACACGGTGACAATAACAATCCAGAGGAGCCAACATATTAACAGAGGTTATCCAGCCCAGGAGAGACCAGGCTTGGTTAGGCAGGACCCGCACAGACACTCTTTCACTGTGACCGGGGGGAGGGACGCACTGCTCCAGTGCAGGTATCATCTAATCACACACACTTATACAGATACAGATACATACTGGACAGGGTAAGGTGTATTTTTGATCTGATTTTCATGGCCTAGTCCGGGGGGCGGCAACCCAACATGTTGAAAGAGCCATACTGGACCAAAAACACAAAAAACTAATATGTCTGGAGCCGCAAAAAATGAAAAGTCTTGTATCAGCCTTAGAATGAAGGCAACACATGCTGCATGTATCTATATTAGTTAGTCAAAATGTGGAGAAAAAAGTTGAAATGTGGAGAAAAAAGTTGAAATGTCAAGAAAAAGTTTGAAATGTCGAGAAAAAAGTCAAAATGATGAGAAAGAAGTCAAAATGTTGAGGAAAAAGTCAAAATGTCGAGAAAAAAGTCTAAATGTCGAGATAATTGTTGAAGTACAATCTCAAGAAAAAAGTCGCAATGTTGAAAAAAAAGTCAAAATGTCGATAATCAACAACAATAGTCAAAATTTTTTAGATTAAAAAGGAAAGGAAAAAAGAAGAAAAAAGAAAAAAAAGGAATAAAAGAAGAAAAAAAAGGAAAAAAGAAAGAAGAAAAAAATTAGAAAAAAGGAAAAAAAACGATGATGCCTAGATGATGTTTTACTGTATATTGGAATGTTTCATGTATGTTTTTTGTTTTAAGATAATGATTTACATGTAAGGTAAAGTTTAATGTAGGTTTGTCGTGTTATTTTGTTTTCTTTCTTTGTGTCTTGTTTTCAACTGTACGTTTTAAATGTATTGTTTTTAATGTGGACCCCAGTAAGACTAGCTATGTTTAAGGGCATAGCTAATGGGGATCCTTACAAATTAACAATAAACAAATAAAAGGACTGGCTCTCTAACAGTTCCAGCCCGGCCGTGTGGAATCCTGCCCAACATGCACCGGCCCCGTCACCAAACGTCACACTGACAACCAAACACTTTCCGTCCACATGACTGTTGTCAACCAACCTTGGGATTGATGTTTTTCTGCTGGGAGACTAGCGAGACTTTCTCCAGCAGGTTCTGCAGTCGCTGCTCGGTGGCGTGAGAGACGTAGTTCACCACCTCCGCCCCCAGCTCCGTCACGCCGTACCTCCTCCCTGAGAGAACACGCTGCACGTTAGAGGAGACACACACTCATCACCAGTGTTGGGACTAAGGCCTTATTTAGTAACGCCTTACAATAACGCTGTTAGTTTTACAGTGACTAATACTAACGCATTACTTTTTAAATTCAGTAACGTAATTACCATTACCAAACGGTGCGTTACTCCGTTATTTCTGGCTACAATGAAGCTTTTTTTCCCCACACACGGAGACCAGAGGAAACGTAGTGCGTGTTTATTTAAAAACATGACGGTCATGGCCAAGAGAAGGCGAGTTTCTCAACGTAGAGATATTGTCATTACAATAATCCCTGGTTTTTCGCGGGGGTTACGTTCCAAAAAGAACCCGTGGTAAGTGAAATTATTTTTACGATTATTATAGAAGGAGATCAGCACCGCCTCACACTTATTTCACTGCTCTTCTGAGCCGCTGCATCCCAACTCTGTAGCGTCTTTTTCTCCTAAAGCCGCGGTGCAGGTGGGTTTTTACCAGAGAAGAAAATAGTTATGGGTCGTTTTGTCACTGTTTTTTCATTCTGGGCAAAAAGATTGTTATAAACCGACACCATGGATTATATTTGAGACTGTAATGAACGATTCATCAAAGGTCCCGTTCTTGAGCTGCTGCTGAAGCTCATTGGCCATTCTCAGCTTGTTGCTAAGCAACCAACGTTATTGACACAGGAAGTGAAGAAGCGGGGAGACTGTTTAGCCAATCAGAATGCAGAACACGATGCACAATGTAAATCTATACAGTACCTGCTGAAATGAAGGCTAGAGGGGCATTAATGGGAGCATTTAAAATAATGTTTTTATTTACAGTAACTAAAAAGTTACTTTTCATAGTAACACATTACTTTTTGGTTTAAGTAACTGAGTTACTAACTGAGTTACTTTTCAATGAAGTAACTAGTTACTATTTTTCAGTAACTAGCACAACACTGCTCGTCCACTGGAATCACTTGGCCAGTGGCGTCCGTTTCTCACCGATCTCCAGCATCCTCCTGTGCAGCATCGTGCAGGACAGGAACGGCTCGTCCTTGCAGGAATGCGTGACCGCCCCCACCAGTCCCGAGTTGGTGGCCAGGATGTTGGCGCTTTCCTCCGACAGGTTCACTCCGGCCATGGACGCCACGTCGTTGATGTCGTCGTCGTCTCTGTCGACCCAGAGAGAGGCAGGAAACTAATGTTTACGTGTGGAAAGCTATTTTTAAACCTGGAGAAAACTGACGGATTAGATCGTTTAAACACTTTATATGTCAGCCAAAGATTAGCGGGGAAACATTTCTATTTCATGAAGATTCTTTTTTTTCTGCAAGTACTGTAGGATATTTAGTTATTCTCATTTTCAACAAATACAAATAAAAGGGAGTTTATGTAGGATTGGATTAGAGTTGAATTTAACTGAAATTGTCTATTTCCTGGGTTAAGTACGGAAGAATATTAGGGCCATGCAGGAGAAAAAATATTTGAGAGGGGAAGAATTTTTTTTATTGTGCACTTGGAGAAAAAAATGTCAAGAAAAAAGTCAAAATGTCGAGAATAATGTTGAAATACAATTTCAAGGATAAAGTCGAAATTTCGTGAATAAAGTCGATATTTTTCGTGAATAAAGTCGAAATTGTACTTCAACTTTATTCTCGACATTTCGACTTTTCTCTCAACATTTCAACTTTTTTCTCGAACGGAAGAATATTAAGGAGGGGAAGAATTGTTTTTATTGTGCACTTTTATTGTGCAATACAATTTCAAGGATAAAGTCGAAATTTCGTGAATAAAGTTGAAATACAATTTCGTGAATAAAGTCAAAATTGTACTTCAACTTCATTCTCGACATTTCGACTTTTATCTTGACATTTTTTTCTCGAATTGCATAATGAAAAAAGAGTCTTCCTCCTCTGAAATATTTGTATTTTCCTCCAGCCTGGCCCTGATCCTCTTCCGTAGTAAAGTGCCCTGAGATGACACTTGTTCTAAACTGGCACTACGTGCATAAACTGAACCGACTTCCCAGTTCCAGCAGGAATGAATAGAAAACTTACTTGAAAGTTCCTCCGGCCTCTTTGAGCTTGATCCTTTGAGCCGGGGTCAAGGCAGCAAACGCAGAGCCCTGTGGCCTCGAGGGAACTAGCACAGAAACATAAAGCACAGCTGGATGACCTCAGAGAGCAGAGAGGGGGTGTTGTTGGGCTGCTGCTCACCTGGCTGCAGGAGCTGCTGCGGTCCCAGCACGATGCGACCCGGGCCCGGACCCGGGGCCTGAGGCCGCAGGGCCATCATGGGAGCTGAGGTTACCTGAGGTCTCAACATCGCCCGCTGCTGCTGCTGAGCCTGGAGAACCTGAGAGCCAGGGTTTAAAAGACACATATCGGCATAACAAGATTAGATTATAGATTTATTACAAATTCATTATGCACTAATACACTGTCAGTTATTAGGGCCCGAGCACTGACAGTGGGAAGGCCCCATTGTATCTGTAGGAATTGTTCTCGTTGTTTTTATTTTTCCGTAACACCCAGGTGTGTTATACATCAAAATGTGCGTCTCCATCCTGCGATGATGCGCATTACTTTTCTCAGTCAAAAGCGTTACCGTGGCAACGCTAGACGGCAAAAAGTGTCCCCCCCTTCATCTGATTGGTCCATATTTGATAGTTCCTACTTTCTGCCATAAGTTTTGAATGGTTTGACGTAAAGACTCGTGGGTGGTGTCATCGGACTTAGTTTTGAGTCCTTGACCTTTATTGGTGAAAATTGCACACGCGAGGGCCCGTTCATCGCTGCTTGCAGCTTTAATTTCAATTGCTATTTGGTAGTTATTGCCTTTGCTCGAGGCAATTATTTCCACACAATTCAATGAAAATTGACAAACTTGCATTCACAATTATTTATTCTTTAAATAAGAAAGATTCTTTTTTCGGCTTGATGCAATTAGTCAGGACGGAGCAGTTCAAGTCATTCTGAGATATTTTAGGTGTTTGATATTTCATTTATTTATTTAGCACAATGTTTTTGTTTTTTTTAAAACAGTGCATGAAGGGGCCGAAGCCCAAAGGGCTTGTAGAGGGATCCACTCCCATCAAAACTGTGATGAAACAAAGATAATATTTTTTGGATTATCAGTAATTTGTTGAGAAAAGTTGGATAAATTGCAGACCAGACAATATTGCAGTAATTCATCATGATAAAGTATCTCAACAAATAAGAAAATCAGTGGGAACTTCTACAACCTTATTCAAAGGTTCTTCTACCTCCACGGTGCGCAGCATTAAATGATTCAAGGAATCCAGAAGATTCTGCTGCATAAACATCCAGGGCTCCAGTATAAGCTGGACATCCGGGATCTGGATCCCTCAGGTGGGACCGTATCACCTGATATACAGTAGCTGCACCAGAGAGGGATTCATCTGGGAAACATTTGTCTGGCACTACAACATTCACAAATGCCCCACAATCTCTTACTGTGCAACACAAAGGCCTCATGTCAACCTTGTGCAAAGGTGGTGTTGAGACATCTGGGATGGGCCACCTGAGGTGGAAATGTCACTATTACAGATATTTTTTGGGGAGAAATGGGCGCTGTGTGGCTTAAAAATCTAGGCGCGGCGGCTCAAAGTTGTGGACGCAAGGTCTCCGGTGCCTGTCGTGGCGGCAATCCTAGAACCCGGTGGTGGACACCGGAAGTACAGGATGCCGTCAGACTGAAGAAGGAGTCCTACCGGGCTATGTTGGCCTGTGGGACTGTCGGGCGGTCCTGGAGGCAAAAACCCTGGTGGAATGTAAACAAGGGATTCTGCCCCCACTAACCCTCCCCTTTCCCACAAACATCTGTGGACCTGTTTTCAGAACTGTACCGAGCCGCCTGATCAAGGACATTGGCTGAGGAGCAGCTCTGAGCGAAGTTCACGGACTTACCGCTCACACACACACACACACACTTGCTGATAACCACACCTCCCTCAACTCAACGCCTCCCCCCCCCCCCTCTTATCAGCCACCCCAACGCAGTCTCCGGGTTTCGAGCGCCACAAAGCCGCGGCAATCACTTGGATGTACTGTGCCAGGAATGGGACCTTTGAATGAGGCGTATGGATACCAACACAACTGGCCACATCTGTAAGCAGAAGTCGGCTGATTTAAACTGAGCACATATTTAACTTTGTTACCATGGGAGTTGTCTGGGCCGGCTTGTTCCCGGCGGGCTGGAGCTGGGGCTGAGGCTGGAGCCCGGGCCTGCTGACGGCAGCGCTGAGCCGAGCCGGGCTGCTCAGAACCACGGTGGTGGGGGTGGGAGACGGGGAGGAGACGGGGGAGGACACGGGGCCGGGGGCGGCCGCTGGAAGCTGGCTCTGCTGGATGAAAGCTGCTGAGTCTGGGGTGAGCTGTCGTAAGGCTGGGAGGCTTCTCTACAAGATGCATACAGATACAGGACAAGTAAACAACTTACCACTGACAGCAAAACTGACATTCTAGTGTGCTTTTCTCTGAAATCTTGGCTGAAAGATTTGTTTAAAAATGGATGAGACAGAATAGTGGCTCTCTTACCTTGAGGAAAGGCACAAGGTACGGTTGGGGCGAGGAGCTGAGCTCTTTGTACAACCTGCTGGTGAATTCTTCAGCTTCCAGCTTTCCCTCCTAATAAAACCAGAAGAAGCTGGCAGTGAGAACTGTTATTTTAACCGGAATGGTTCTTCACTTTGACCCTTGAACATGTCGTGTTTCTGTCTTTTGCAGTTTGTTGGGCGCGCCCACCAGCAGGTCTTTGACCAGCTCCCTCACGACGGCTGCCGTCTCCGACGACTGCTTCCCGCTGGAGGCCAGCTTGATCAGCGTAGACAGGAAGTTCTTACATTTCTTCACATTCTCCATCGTCTCCTGCCAGAAACAAAAAAGATCTCCGTTACAAACTGATTCATGTGTCGTCTCAACTTGCTCCGTTTAGTTGTTCTGCATTTAACAACCACACTAAAGACACGCGCTGTGCGTAGGGTCTCGTCTTCCAACGGGGGACCACATTTTGCGCGAGGACACATTTGCACGGTAGCGCATAAGCGCAATGGATGCTCATATGCTCTAGGGCTGCAACGATTCGGACGTTGTCGACAAAAATCGATAATCAAAATTGTCGACAATTGTCGCCAGACGTGTTTTTCCAACGGACTGAGGCATCTCACTTCAATACAATCTCTGCCGAGAGTCGCGCATGCAGGACAGCGTCTCAGCAGCTGCAGGTAATAAAACTTCAAAAGTTTGGGAGCATTTTAGCCTCGATACGGCGAATAAAAACATGACTTGCAAGGTTTGCAAAGCCGACGTTGCTTTTCACGGGAGCACGTTGGTAATGCATTTGAAGAGAAAGCACGTCGGAGTGCTGAACGAAACGGACTCACCTTGGTAAGATATTAAGCCTATTTTCATTTGTTAAATTAATTTGTTTCATTCGTTAACTTTGTTTATTTCATGTTATTTATTAGTATTATCTGAGCCACTCACAGCTACTCTCGTTGCTATAACCTCAATCATAATTGATGCCGCACGAAAGGAGAAAAAGCTTGTGTGATGATGACAATGATGGATTTACATCTAACTTTCGGTCAGGTGCCTATGAACTGTCAAATATCCATCGAACACCACAATAATCATGTTAACATTCAATCAGATAGATTTGTCTGGACATTTCTCTTGAGGGACGGGAGAAGACACTAAATCAATGCATCTCTATTATTGTGCGCCGTGGGGGCATGAATTCTCAGAGTTTTGCGGATGCGGGCGGAAGCAGGATGAAGAACACAAAAAAACAAAAAAATTACTGCTACCCTGCTACAGACGATACTTGGAGAAGACAGAGTGCAGACCCAGTTCCACCTGATCCTTGTGGAAAACAACTTACTTTGCTCACGGTTACTGAGGTAATGGTGGTCCCGGCCGTCTGGCTGAGGGTCCTGGGGGTCACTCCCGGCACCATGGCCCCAACGGAGCTCTGAGGAACAAGTAGTCAACATTAAAAGCATGACTAGAGCTCTTATGACTTAAGACCAAGACTAATATGGGTTTCAAATCACATCAGACTTGCTTTCAGTCTTTTACGTCTCGCTGCTTCACGGATTTGCATTGTGCATCGTGTTCTGCATTCTGATTGGCTAAACAGTCTCCCCGCTTCTTCACTTCCTGTGTCAGTAACGTTGGTTGCTTAGCAACAGTGCTGAGAACGGCCAATGAGCTTCAGCAGCAGCTCAAGAGTGGGAGCCTTTGATGAATCGATCATTACAGTTCTCAATATAATCCATGGTTTCATGTCGGTTTATAAGAATCTTTTTGCCCAGAAGAAAAAAGAGCGACAAAACGACCTATAACTATTTTCTTCTCTGGAAAAAACACCCCTGCACCGCGGCTTTAGGAGAAAAAGACGCTACAGAGTCAGGATGCAGCGGCTCAGAAGAGCAGTAGAATACACGCCAGTCACTATTTGTCTTACTGTTTTTTTTTCATTATCATTTTTCATTTTCTCCCGTTCAGATGCAATTAATTGGCTCGCGTTGGGGCGGGGCTGAACTCTGCAATTTGAGGCCTAAAGAAAATGTTGCTACTTTGCGGGTTTCACCTATCACGGGTTCTTTTCGGAACGTAACCCCCACAGAAAACCAGGGATTACTGTACACTTAACCAAAATAAATTAAATAAAGTACTCAGTCCAGTATTGATCTTATTAAAAAGGAAGAATCTGCCAGTGTATTCACTCTGTTTTCATGTGAATTTCAGTTTGAACCAAACTTTGGTAGTAAAAGGTAAGAACTTCTTATATGTTCCTTTTCCCTGTCCAGAGGTGTCAGCTGATGCAACTGAGCAGTTGGGAAAACTATGCCTTGCCAACTATATATATATATATATATATATATATATATATATATATATATATATATATATATATATATATATATATATAACACATATACACACACACACACACACATACATACATACACACACACACACACACACACACACACACACACACACACACACACACACACTTGTGTGAAAAAGGGTTTGCCCCCTTCCTGATTTCTTAGTTTTTCGCACTTAAATGTTTCAGATCAAACAAATTTAAATATTAGACAAAGATAACACAGTAAACACAAAATGCAGTTTTAAATAAAAGGTAAATTAATAACCTTTGTGGCTTTCTTAGAGCTGGAGTAATTTTCATTGTGGATTAATGCATTGACAAAAAATAAATAAATCATTTTCACACAAAGTAGAAATTATACGGTGGATAATAATATAACATTAATTTTAAACAGTATTTTTGAATTGATTTCTGAACTTTGATTTCGGAGCTTGTAAATTGACAGAAATGTGAAGTAGCGTATTTTCTGGACTATAAGCTGCACCTGCATACAAGCCGCATCCGCTCTATTTAAAAAAAAAAAAAAAAAAAGAGGAGGAAGGAGTTCCTCGATAAGGTGTCCCTCCCATCCCTGTCAGAGGAAGAAAAAGAAAAATTAACGGCACCAGTGACTGAGAATGAGGTCCGTGCAGCCATAGCATCCCTTAAGGGTGGAAAGGCACCAGGACCTGATGGGTTCTGTCCGGAGTTCTACAAGAAACTGACTCACCTGATAGCCGGACCACTTACTGACATGTATCTGTATTCCTTTGGGATTGGTCACCTCCCCCCAACGCTTAATCTAGCAAACATTACACTTATCCTTAAGAAAGATAAACCCCCTGATATTTGTGGCTCATTTAGGCCCATTACCCATATAATGTGGATAGTAAGTTGCTATCAAAATTGCTTGCAACAAGACTGGAAAAACTCTTGCCCTCTCTAATAAATACAGACCAAACCGGATTTATACAGAATAGACTCTCCCTCACAAATGTGAGGAGACTGTTGAACATCATACAGTACTCAAGTAAAGAAAATCATAGAGGACTTGCTGTATCTTTAGACGCTGAAAAGGCGTTTGATAGGGTGGAATTGGAATACTTGTTCGACGCCCTTGGGAGGTTTGGGTTGGGGGGGGATTTTCTTAGATGGGTTAAGATACTCTACAACTCTCCACAGGCCTGTATTGTAACTAATGGCATACAGTCGTCGCCTTTCCCACTGCGTAGGGGGACGAGACAGGGTTGCCCCCTGTCTCCGTTGCTCTTTGCGCTAGCACTTGAGCCCCTAGCGGAGGCTATTAGACAACACAAAGACGTACATGGGATGACGATGGGAGAGACAACCCATAAAATTGCACTCTATGCTGATGACATCTTGTTGTTCCTGACAAAACCTGACATATCAATCCCAACTATCCTCTCAATTATCCAGGAGTTCAGCTCATTCTCAGGCTACAAGATCAATTATGGCAAATCAGAGGCTATGCCACTGGGCAGCCCGACTGACCTGGCTTCACTTGCTAACTGCCCCTTTAAATTGTCCCCCACAGGCTTCACCTACCTTGGGATAAAAGTCTCACCAGACCTGACTGAGCTATGGAAGCTTAACTTTTCTCCCATAGTAACTAAAATAAAGAAGGACCTGGATAGATGGCACGACCTCCCTATATCTTTTATGGGGCGCATTAGTTTAATTAAAATGAACGTATTCCCCAGGTTATTATATCCCCTACAAATGTTACCCCTGTGGATCTCCAAGAAGGTCGCTCTTGATATAGAGAGGGCATTTTCTAGATTCATATGGCATGGCAAAAGGCCGAGACAGAAAATAAAAACATTACAGCTACCCTCTGACAAAGGAGGCCTAGGCCTACCAAACATAATTCATTACAACTGGGCATGCCACGCACGCTTCCTATGGGAATGGTTACATGCTCATCTTGAATCCAAGCCCTGTCTAGATTCGTAGTCCTCTTTGCCATCCTCGCTATGGAGCTTGGTCATGAGCGATAAGAAAAAGCTACATAGGGATATCAAGAATAATCCAATTATATACAACACTATTAGAGTGTGGCAGGAAATTTGTAAACATCTAGGCAGAGGAAGTTATGCCTCATTCCTGACCCATCTGACGAGGAATCAGGATTTCCCCCCAGGTCTCCGCCCCAATATTTTTGACAGGTGGCACGGCAACGGGGTGCGTGTGATTGGAGACTTATACGACAATATGATACTAATGACTTTCCAACAATTGCAGTCTAAATTCAGTATCCCTAAAGAACATCCCTATGGCTTTCTTCAGGTCAGGCACTACGTTGGATCTAGGACCCTACCCCCTCTTGATCCAGTCATGTATAGTGAGGTTGAGAGGTTCCTCATCTCCCGAAAAGGTCTCAACCGTTTTATTTCTTCCTTCTATGCTCTACTATATTCTCTTAGCACAGGCGATATCACAAGCATTGCACAGAAGTGGGAGAAAGATCTCGACACAGAGTATATTGAAGATGACTGGCAGGAGGCCATTAAAGTATTTAAATCTACCTTTACATGTAACAGACTGAGAGAGACACAATATAAAATACTACACCGTCTACACTTAACGCCATACATACTAAATAAGATGGACCGTCAGATTTCACCTTTATGTAATAAGTGTAATAGAGAGATTGGAACATACTACCATTATTTCTGGCAATGTAAATTGATAAAAAGATTTTGGGGTACAATCTCGCAGGAACTGAGTGGTATTTTTCAAGTTGGGATGAGGAGGGACCCTGGCCTTTTCATCCTTGGCCTTCCATCAAGGGAGGTGACTTTAACCCATTTGAAGTTCAAATTATGCGACAAATTATTATTATTGGCCAGAAAATGCATCTTAATTAACTGGATCACTGATAAACCACCTACTGTTACCCTATGGTATAGGGAAATATTCCGGGTCCTCCCCCATGAAAGACTTAGTGCAGTTGTGAAGGGTAATGAAAGGTCCTTTAATGAAATGTGGGCTCCTCTGCTTAACTACCTACCTGACGAATTGACTCAGCTAGTGAAGAGGGGCCAGTCTTCCTTACAATGGTCACGCCCACCTGAGATGAATCCTTAAGTGTCCTTGTTTGCAGTGTGGCATTTTCACACTACCATATGGTTTTGTTTTTAATCAGTTTGATTTATCACTGCTTACTGCATAGGATACTGATATGACTGTGAATACATTAATGGGTGTAATCTGTGTGTACGCGGAGCAATTTGGGGAGGGGTACCTATATGTGCTGTGAGGGTGTATAGGGGGCGGTCGGCTGGAAGAATTGATGGATGGCAATACTGTATTTTGTTTTATTTTATTTTATCTATTTCTGCAATTGACACGATGGCAAATTGTATGTTCTGTGTCTTTGTTGAAAAACAATAAAAAATTTGTTCAAAAAAAAAAAAAAAAAGATATGCAAGCCGCAGATATTTATGTTGTTAGATTAGATATTTACTACATGTACAGAAGGATTTTGAACTGTAAATGATGTACATGTTTGTACCTAAATAGATCCTTTCCTAACAGTGTCTTTTAACACGGCAGCAACTTTGCTGATTAAAACGGGACAGAACCAAGAGAAAATAACCCGTATTTATTTATTTATCTGTTTGAAATCTGCTTCTACCTACTTCTATCTGCTAAAGAAGAAGTAGTGTATTCTTCTTTGCATTTATTTTGTCTTAGTTTTGATTCTAATTCCGGTTAGAGCGCCCCGAGCGGTGGAAGAAAAATCCACAGAATAGAATATGCACCTTTGTATAAGCTGCACGGTTCAAAACCTATGAAAAAAGTAGCGGCTTATAGTCCAGAAAATACGGTATATACAGACATTATGCTCCTGAATGGAAGGCATAAAATATAAAACTATTCTGCAGTACTGCACATGAGCATGAATGGGGCTGTAGCAGACCTGCAGGACCGGAGGTCTGTGCAGGGCCGGGGCTGCAGCCAGGGGTCCCGGGGCCGGACAGCCGGGCCGGATCATCGCGCCAGGAGACGCCTGTCTACCGATGATTGTGTTTCCTGGAGCCTGACAAGTGACACGGATACAAAACATGCTGAGTATCACTCACTGTAATCCAGCAGGAGAGCCGTCCAGTGGGGAGGAGGAAAATAGAAATGGCTTTTATGGCTTTGCATAAGACTGACGGTACAACATGACAATATCCACTATCTTCAGCCAGAATCTTATCCTGATGACAGGAGTGGGACTGCTGGGTAAAATCTGGTTGTTTAGTATTTTCAGGTTATCTACTGGCTCCACAGGTTCAACAGGCACTAGGTATGATGGGTAATCACCTCTGCTATTCTTCTATATAGATATATAATATAAATAAATTAATACTTATTCAAAATAGTTATTGGTGCAAACTATGATAACTATACATGGTTTGAAATTGTTGATGTTATAAAATGTATGAATATGTATTGATTTATTTACAGGACTGTCTCAGAAAATTAGAATATTGTGATAAAGTTCTTTATTTTCTGTAATGCAATTACAAAAACAAAAATGTCATACATTAAACCATAATCAGCAATATTAGAATAATAAAAGGCTTGCAATATTTCAGTTGATTTGTAATGAATCCAGAATGTATGACATTTTTGCTTTTTTTTTTTTTTTTTTTTTTTTTTTTAAATTGCATTACAGAAAATAAAAGAACTTTATCACAATATTCTAATTTTCTGAGACAGTCCTGTATATCTAAATGTTAAACAGAAAGACTTTATTTTTTTCTGTTTTTCCTTTATTTTTTTAGAAAGTTGAGTCGAGCCAAGTAGGTACTAGTGGAAAAGCGCCATTAGATAAGTCAAGGTGGTAAACTCTTTTTGGTTGTAGGTAACAAAAATGAATAATGTGAGCGAGTTGCAAACAGGACGATCATTACTTCTAATGCTGAGACATAACTAAGCTGAGGATCTTACCTGTCCTGGGGGCAGGTTAGTGGGCGTGGACGCCCGCGCTGCCAGGCCTCCCTGGGCCTGGACCTGCATCTGGGCCAGAGCCTGCTGGGGAATCATCAGCAGCTGGCCGTTCTCGCTGCGCACCAGCACCATCCCTGCAGGAATCACACAATAACACGGAAATATACTTCAATAAGGCAACTTGAAAGAATTATGATAAATGATTACACAGCTTGGAACAGGTGACAACGTTTTTTTTTTCCTAAAAGAAAGTGTTATTAAGTACGTGCATCAGGGGCTTTCCCACCCAAATGTTTTCTGAATAGCCGCAGATCCAAAGTCAGAAGAGGGCATGTGGCTCAATCTACCTGCAGGTCAGGGGGCGGCAACACAACATGTTGAAGGAGTCGTATTGGACCAAGAACACAAAAAACAAATATGTCTGGAGCCGCAAAAAATGAAAAGTCTTGTATAAGCCTTAGAATGAAGACAACACATACTGCATGTATCTATATTAGTTTTAACTGGGGGAAGGTTCTTTTTTCATTATGCACTTCAAAAAGTCGAAATGTCGAGAAAAAAGACGAAATTTTGAGATTAATGTTGAAGTAAAATCTTGAGAAAAAAGTTGAAATGTGGAGATTAATGTTGAAGTAAAATCTCGAGAAAAAAGTCGAAATTTCAAGAAAAAAGTCAAAATGTTGCGAAAAAAGTCGAAATGTTGCGAAAAAAGTCGAAATGTTGAAGTACAATCTCAAGAAAAAAGCCGAAATGTTGAGATCAAAAAAGTTTTTAAAAAAAAGGAAAAAGAAAGAGAAAAAAATAAAAGAAAAAAGAAAAAAAGGGAAAAAAAGGTCAAACATTTTTGAAAAAGCTCCAGGAGCCACTAGGGCGGCGCTAAAGAGCCACATGCGGCTCTAGAGCCGCGGGTTGCCGAGCCCTGCTGCAGGTGAATACATGGGCTACAGTTCCAGCGCTGTCCGTGTGCCTGTGGGACAACGAACACGCTCTTCTGTGTGGCTGCCGCCTAACGGGCTCAGCATTGGCATTAAATAACATCCAAATTAATGTCAATACTAATTCAGTGTGAGATGTGCGTTCCAGCATCACAAGGCTGTCATGTTTTTCTTGCCACTGTTTGGATTAAGGTTTTTCTCCCACTAGGGGAGTTTTTTACCCGCCATTGTTTATGTGATAATTGCTCGGGGGTTTATGTTCTGGGTCTCTGGAAAGCAAAGTAAGAGTTTTTAGCTCAGTAGCAGCTGCAGCCTGTCGATGTTAAAATAGAGCTAAGTGATGTTAGCAGGGACAGTTTATCAGTAGGTGTTAGACACCAAGTAATGCAGTTAAAATGTTTATTTGTAAATTAAAGTGAGTTTTATTGATGTCACTGTAAGTCCCTTCGGACAAACTGCTAAGTACTAGGCTATAAACATGTAATAGAGGGTCTGCATTGACGTCACTTCCCCACTGGACCAGCCCCCTTACTCGCACTGAGTGGCAAAACATTAGCAAAAACAGCTGCAACTAGTGGAGAAGACGGGATAACAGCTGATTATCGGCTTAAATTAAAGGCAGTTGGATTTGACAGTGACCCGTACAGTTACCAAGAACCAGTGGTCCATGGACATTAATATTTGGTACAGTTACCAAGAACCAGTGGTCCATGGACTTTAATATTTGGTACAGTTACCAAGAACCAGTGGTCCATGGACTTTAATATTTGGCCACCAATCCAGTTTCCTGATATTTATATGAACTTAATTTCTACGCCGGGGAAATACACGAAGCAAAGCTTGAAGGCTTACAAAAGTCTTGACGCTTGGTCCGACTTCAAGGCAGGATTTGTTGTAGAAATTAAAGTGATGAGGACACCGAACTTTATGATTGGACCGTTTAACGTTAGCTACCCAAAAATCCAACATTACCTGATACAAAATGGGAACCACAAATCCACGTTTCGGTGCCTGGAATCCAGTTGTTTCTGAGAATTGCAGAGATCCATTTGTCTCTCTTAAGCTTATTTTTCGGCAGTTTGTAAAACGATAACTGATTTTCTGCTAAATCTATGAGTACAGTCGATCCCACAACAGCTCTTTCCCATTTTAGATGTTTTCCAGTTGCTCAAACTGAAAGTTTACACTGCCATTCAGTCTTTCTGCCACTCAGTCTTTCCGACACTCGGTGGGCGTAACCCGCTGTGAAGTCGCATCTGTGACGTCATGCACATTCCCTCTATTGAGATTGCCAGCTTAGCTATCAGGTAGATAAGATGTCCTGCAAGGATTAGTGAAGAGTGACTGGTATGTGTTTTTAAATGAGCAACAAAATAATAACCACCTAATGAATATTGAGTTGGCCCTCCTTGTGCTTCCAAAAGAGCTGTGGCCAGTCAGGGTGTGGACAGAGACCGTCCTGAAGGGTCTGGTACTGGGTGTTAGAACAGATCTTTTAGGGTCATAGCTTCTCTGGGATAGGGGCTCATTTCCCTCAGGTCCCGTCACATCGGCCTCGGGGGAGTTTGGGAACCAAATTAACAGCACAGACTGGTTGTGTTCTTTAGGCACTCCCTAAAATAATGATAGAGAGCTCCACTGCTGAGCTGCTGCTGGACATGGCTGGTGGAGTGATGCATACAACATTTTTCAGGTAGGTGGCAAATGGCAAAATAACACGCATGTCAACGCTGGGATGCAAAACATTTCACTTCAATAACGCGAGCCGTGTCTAGCAGGCATTAGAGCAGCTCCTTCCCCCCAGCAGCTTCCCCACTCAACCCTAAAAAATAAAATTGAATTGAACCCATAACTGGCACCGTTTTTGCACCCTGATTGTACAGAATATTTTTGCATTAACCCTTGTACTGTCTTTGGGTCAAAATGACCTAATTCTCCTGTTCCTTCTTTCCTCCTGCTCTCTCTTTCCTCTTTACTCCTTTCCTTCATTCTTTTCTCCCTTCCTTCCTTCCTTCCTCCCTTCCTTCCTTCCTTCCTCCCTTCTTTCCTTCCTTCTTTTCTCCCTTCTTTCCTTCCTTCTTTCCTTCTTTCCTCTCTTCTTTTCTTCCTTCCTCCCTTCCTTCCTTCT
The DNA here is from genome assembly GCF_033807715.1 of Cololabis saira. NCBI lineage: Eukaryota > Metazoa > Chordata > Actinopteri > Beloniformes > Belonidae > Cololabis > Cololabis saira. Next base: position 44,976,895 of record NC_084594.1, read on the forward strand.
TTCCTCCCTTCCTTCCTTCTTTCCTCCCTTCTTTTCTCCCTTCTTTCCTTCCTTCTTTTCTCCCTTCTTTCCTTCCTTCTTTCCTCTCTTCTTTTCTTCCTTCCTTCCTTCTTTCCTTCCTTCTTTCCTCCCTTCCTTCCTTCTTTTCTTCCTTCCTTCCTTCTTTCCTTCCTTCTTTCCTCCCTTCCTTCCTTCTTTTCTTCCTTCCTTCCTTCTTTTCTTCCTTCCTTCCTTCTTTTCTTCCTTCCTTCCTTCTTTTCTTCCTTCTTTCCTCCCTTCCTTCCTTCTTTTCTACCTTCCTTCCTTCTTTTCCTTCCTTTTTCCCTTCCTCCTTCTCAAAGAGAGCACAAGGGTTAAGATTTTTTTTCCCCCACTATGTCCCACTTGTACTTCTTCATAAAATATTAATCACATTTCATTAACTAGAGACAACAATTGGCTGCAAATAAATCCTTGTATTTGTATTTCGCCATACTTGGCGAATGAAGCTGATTCTGATGCTTAGGGGTTGTTAAAATGTTGTAAATACTGTATATGTGTTTAAAGTTCTGACAGCTGTGTCATTTGGACTGGACTCAACTTGGATTTTTCCTTAACGACTTGACTTGACCTGGAGACTGGACTGGAGGTTTGGTGACCTGACTGCAACACTGACTGATAGCTAGAGCAAACGGTCTGGGTCTGATATTCATTTGACTATGAAATCACTTCAAAGATTTTTGGGTGATTTTGAGACCAAAAAACACCTCTGGTGCCATTTCTATCTCAGGTAAGTGACAATTGCCAAAATAACATGTGAATTAGGCCTGTGTTGAAAAAAAGGGTTAGGGTTAGGCTTAGATTCTAAATCGATTCTCATATTAATTCCTAAAAATCGATTTGTATTTTTTTTTTTTTCATCATTACAACTTTTGGTATTGTTTTGTTTTTGCCCAAAAAAGGAATGTTTTGTTGGACACAAGCATAACTAGTGCCATGTTTTTGCCTTTAATTATGTTTAAAAGGTATGAAAACATTAAAGTTTTCAGTTATAATTGCATACATTGTCTATATTTCATTACTTTATACACAGTCTACAATTTGCATAAAATGCTAAAAACCAAATTCTAGAAAATGGGAAAAACTAAAACTGATTTCCTCCGTCTCTGTTTCCTCCCTGGATCTGTTTGGTAATTCTGACCCACGATGTTTCTGAAAGCAGTTCTATCAGCATTCTGGGAGCTGATTGGTCCTTACAGCATCATTAGCTGCAAATACTTGCTGTTGAATTTCAATATAATACTAGTATTAATATGTTGCAGAACTACAGTCATATAATTCATGCAACAGCTGAAAAAACTGTTTTACTAACACTAACCCAAATCAATATCGGAATCGGATTGAATCAAAGCGTTATAATCGATTCTGAATCTTAAGAATCGGATCGATATTTGACTTTTGAATCGATCCCCAGCCCTAATGTGAATGCTTGGATGAAAAACAGTGCACTGTTATTGGGTGAGCAGTGTTTAACAGGCATTCAGAGCATTTCTGTACCAGCAGTACTGGAGTTGAGGGGGGATGAGAAATAAAAAAGGTCCAAATCATCCCCCCTGTAAAACTGCCATCCCTCCTTTCCATCCCTTATGTCATTTCATCAATGAATGTGGTTTTACTGCTATTTCAACATTTAGAGTCACCACCAGAAAAATAACACCAGAAAAATAACTTTGACAGTTTCCCTTTGACAATTTCCACCTGTGTCAAGTCAATTTTCACTTGAAATAAGTAGAAAAATCTGCCAGTGGGACAAGATTTATCTTCTCATTACAAGCAAAACAATCTTGTTCCACTGGCAGATTTTTCTACTTATTTTAAGTGAAAATCCACTTGAAACAGGTGAAAATTGTTGTTTTTTCCATTGATGAGTCTTGTTTTAAGTATAATGAGATTCTTTTTACTAAAATGAGACATTTTAACTAGAAATAAGACAAATATTCTTGTTAAGATTTAGAGTTTTTGCAGTGATCCATTTTACTTATCCTGTGAAGGACAGAGTCATATTGATAAGTTCAGAAAAGTGTTTTTTATTGTTGTGTTTTGATGTATTTTATGTAAGCCCAGTGGATATTTAAAGCTTACAGAAGGCTGCATTTAACTGCTGCTATTCCTGCAGGTATTTTAGTCAGTGCTATTAATTGTAATATACAGGACTGACTCAGAAAATTAGAATATTGTGATAAAGTCCTTTATTTTCGGTAATGCAAAAATGTCATACATTCTGGATTCATTACAAATCAACTGAAATATTGCAAGCTTTTATTATTTTAATATTGCTGATCATGGCTTACAGCTTAAGAAAACTCAAATATCCTATCTCAAAAAATTTGAATATTCTGTGAATCTTAATCTTAAACTGTTTAATTGCATTACAGAAAATAAATAACTTTATCACAATATTCTAATTTTCTGAAACAGTCCTGTATATTACATTATTTGTAATCAGCACAAATTATCTGTCCCCATATGATAAAATCCACCATCCCCCCTGTTTTGTTTTTTTACAACTCGAGTACTGTGTACCAGTACAACATTACAGGTTTTTCCTGGTTTATTTATTAGTGCAGTTCTCCACTCACCTGGGGGCAGCTGGATGTTGTGCACACTGGGCTGTCCTGGGGGGGTGTGGGGGAGTCTGGGAGCCAGGATCTGGGATGTGAGGGCTCGGACCCCGCCGGCACCTGCAGCCGGCATGGCTGGGGGCTGGGGGGCCCCGGGGGGGCCACTGGGGGGGGCCCTGGGGGGAAGGATCGTCGCGGGAGGCTCTGCCTTGATGATGTGTGGACGCGTCTGCCCGTGGTTCACCAGCCGCGCTGGTGCGCATGCGCCCGTCTGCCCGGGCGGACTGGCTGTGGTGCTCCCGTTCAGAGTCGCCCCAGAGCCGGCCGGCGGCCTGGTCAGAGCCACCGTGGGCTGGCTCTGCGGCGGGGGCACCGCTGCAGCGCTCTCCGGGCTCTGGATGACCGTGGGAGCGGGCAGCGCCTTGGCCAGCCCCGGGGACACCGCCGCGCTGCTGCCGCCGCCGCCGGAGACACCTGTTACAGCCGAGCCGTCCGCGGAGCCGGCGCTTCCTGAACAGTTCATAGTCGGGCTGCCATTCAAAGTCTGTGCTGGGTGTGAGCTCACTCTTCCCGTGTGATTGTTAGGGAGGAAAGTTCCGCTGTCAGTGGCATGGAGCGCTTTGCCCGTGCTGGAGTCGGTGCCGGCCGGGGATGCCTCCATACCCGAGCATGGGGGACCCCGGTGTTATGACGACTTTTGCTACCCTATCAAAAAAAATGCTACCAAATTGTTTTCTACCTTTGTAGAGCTACAATTTTACTATTTTACTCCCTAGCCCACTTCCTTTCCCCCCAAGTGGTCCTTGTCTCTTGCCAGGCCGTCATTGTAAATAAGAATGTGTTATTAATGACCTGTCTGGTTAAATAAAGGCGAATGACTGAATGAATATCAAATAAAGCGATAGAATTGTTTTTTTCCCCCTCTATATCGTATAATGTTCACAAAGTGTAATGCAATTCATGTCATGGGTAGTGTATTTTGAAGGATCAAATACTCAACATCCCATATTATCAATTTTACATCGCGCAAGAAATGAATCAAACTTTTGTGAATCGACTATTGCGCGTGCGCAGAAGCACAAAGTAACATTTCTCGACGGGTAGCAAGACTCGGCAGAACACCTGGGACCCCGGAACCCCGCGCTGCAACTTGTCAAACAAGTACACGCCAGCTCTGTGTGTGTGATCGGGGGCAAGGCTGTGGACCACACACTTGTCTTTCTGTCCTGCCAGCTCCGGCACTAGCTCTTCCGTGTGTCCTCGCAGAGATAAAGACAAGAACATTAGTAGTTACCGCATACCTGCTCCAGCCAGCGTCTCCACCAAGTCCCTGCTGGACACTAGCTCCAGCTACCCACTATAGATATGTAGTTACCGGCGGGCTCGTGCCTACGCGAATGGTTGTTGTGACACAAGAATGACAGCTGTGACTCTACAGACCGAGCAGGATCGCAAACCAGCGCTTTATTCACCCCTGCCTGCAGAAAGAGTTCGTCCAGCGGAACGGGGCCAACCGCCATCTTCGCTCTCTAGCGAGCTTGTGACAACTGCGAGGTACTTACCGACTGGCCTGCGCATGCGCACAGCGGTACCCCGGCCCAGCCTGGGGGTTTCCTCGAGCGCTGATTGGCTGATCCCGTGTACTAAAAGGCGGTACCAATGGCTTCAGCTGTCATTCCGAGGGAGACGTGAGAGCTCGTTACATCGCACTGGGGGCGATTACGTTTCCGTCAAACTTCTCATTGCTGCAGTCGTGTTTATTCTTTTGTGCTGGTTAATACCTCTCCAAATTACATGTCGTGACATTTAGGGGGGAGATAACTTGGTTTGCTTCAAGTTTATTAGCCAATTTGAGTGTTTGTTGATACAGGAATTACTGAGCAAGATGGCTGCGACCGAGTGAACAAATTGTTGTGGAGAGAGGGTGACGGAGGCCCCGCCCACAGAGAGCAGGCCTGGTGGTGTTAATGTAAACACTGCCGTATCAGTACACACAATACTCGCTTTACTTCAGTCTATGTTCTGGAGATCCATGTTAATCAATCAATCAATCAATCAATCTTTTTATTTAGACTCAGGTCCATTAAAAAAGACAAACAAACATACAAATATTTTTTTTTAACAATATGTTTATTGATTTTTGTTTTTTGAGAGAACATACAGTCACAAGCACAGTGACATCCCTCCTCCCGCCACCCTCAACAACCAACACTCAAGGTGAATTAAATCAAATACAAACATACAATGACATAAGATCAAATCATATAATAACCCCCCTCCCACCTCCCCAAAACAAAAATAAGCAGTCCTGCTTCCGCCCCTCAGGTTTTAATCAGTCCCATCACTTTCCAGGACCTGCATAAAAGTGTCCCATATCTCTGTGAACTTGTTTAGTTTCCCTTTGGCAACATAAGTTAATTTCTCCAGTGCCAAGCATGACGCCATCTCCACATTCCCTGTGTCGGGCCATCCATACTTTTCCACCTTAATGCAATCGCTCTCCTAGCCTGAAGTAAGGACAGGTTGTTCTGCCATTTTTTGCTGCTTTGCCAAAAAATGCTACTTAATGGTTTTCTACCTTTTGTAGAGCTACAATTTTACTGTGTTTTACTCCCTAAACCACGTCCTTTTCCCCCAAGTGGTCCTTGTCTCTTGCCAGGCCGTCATTGTAAATAAGAATGTGTTATTAATGACCTGCCTGGTTAAATAAAGGTGAATAGCCGAATGAATATCAAATAAAGTGATAGAATTGTTTTTTTTCTCTCTTTATCGTATAATGTTCACAAAGTGTAATGCGATTCATGTCATGGGTAGTGTATTTTTGAAGGATCAAATACTCAAGATCCCATATTATCCTTTTTACATCATGCAAGAAATGATTGGCGTCGCAATCAAACTTTGAAAATCGACTGTGCGCATGGGCAGAACCACAAAGTAGCATTTTCTGGCAGGGAGCATGGAATGGCAGAACAAAGGTCAATCAAAGGAGCTTTTTTGTGGCCTGGTGCATAGTGATCAGGATAAATACCTAGAATACAGAGCCTTGCCTCAAATGGAACCACCGTGTTAGTCATACGTGAAATCATGTTAGTTACCTCCATCCAAAATGACTGAATTTTGTGGCATTCCCACATGCAGTGCAGCAGAGTGCCAGCACAACCATTACATTTTATACAGCTATCAGGAATGTTGGGATTGTAGTGATGTAATTTTACATAAGTTCTGAATAGCCACTTGTATTGTATTAGTTTTAGTGCTGAATTTATAGTCTTTGTTTGTGCCTTTAGACAAGCTTTTTCCCACTCATAACATACAATAATATTTAAAAAAGACAGTCATACCAGTGTCTCCACATAGCAGACTGGTATCTTACAGCACTGAGGACTGGGTTGGTTAACATCATAATAATGGTTGTACGCAACCTTTAATTTATGGATGCTGGCCTTCTTAAATTTAATCCATAAGGGTGCAGTATAGAAAGGGGTACAGTAAGCCCTAAAAAGACCCACTTTCACCCTCTCTGAACGCCAGGAAAATCTTCTGGTCAACAAATTACCCTGCATATATAAAATACAACGCTGTCTATTCATATCTTCATCATCTGTCATGTCATCAGTGATGACAGAGGTGGTAGAGGAGCCAAAAATTGTACTCAAGTAAAAGTACTGTTACTTCAGAATAATATGACTCAAGTAGAAGTAAAAAGTAGTCATCCAAATAATTACTTGCGTAAAAGTAAAAAAGTAGACAAAAGTACAAAATAATCATCTTCAGGCAAATTAAATCAATAAAATAATAAAATTAATAAAAATTAATAAAAAATACAAAATAGCTTAAATTTAAATAATATTAAAGTAAATTCAAGTACTTTAATAAATAATAAAATAATAACAGAATAAAAAATAAATTAAGCACAAGTAGTACAAAATTTCAATCCTTTGTACTTTTCTTTTTTAACCAGCAGAACTAGAACAAACATGAACTCATAGAAACTCTGTGTGTGTTTGAGTCTGTGTAAATGTGACAAAACATGCAAAAACAAACATTTTGCCCAAAGAATCACCCAGTGATGTCATGAGATTGACGCGTACGTGGATAAAAGGGATAAAAGAAAAGTAACAGCTCAACGTAGCCTAATGTAGCGGAGTAAGAGGAACAGTTTCTTCTTCACAAATCTACTCAAGTAAAAGTAAAAGTATAGTGGTTCAAAACTACTCCTAAAAGTACAAAAATTTCCCAAAATGTACTCAAGTAAATGTAACGGAGTAAATGTAACTCGTTACTACCACCTCTGATGATGATGTGTCCCAGGTATTTAGTTTTAGAGCAAGCAGGAAGCAGTTGTCCTGACAGGTAAAAGGATGGAAAAGTGAGGTCCTTATCTCCTTTTACTTTGCAAATAAGAACAGAGCTCTTTTTAGCATTATAATTCACATCAAATTTTACACCATAATTAGAACATATATTGAGAAGCTCTTGTAACCCAGCACTGCTAGGTGACACAAGTGCCAGATCATCGGCATACATAAAATGATTAATAAGTTCATTGCCAACCATGCAACCTGTTTTACAGTTTATTAACTGGTCTGAGAGATCATTCATGTACAGTAAATATTAAAAAGGCACGGTGATAAAAGCCCCCTGTGTAACGCCATTACTTAGTTAGTTGGCCCTCATTGAAGGTTTATGTGTCCTACGTGTGTGTATCTTGATAGATCTTATTTGAGTGTGATATTCTACATCCATCACTGTCAAAGGGAAATTGTTCACAAATTATTTTCAGGAAGATCACAAGTGTTTAAAAAAAACTGTTATTGAATTAAATGTTAACTATTGGTTCTAAAAATTATAATTTATCTTTGAAATAAAATGTCTTCAAAATTGCATTTTGCAGTCTCGTATGGTTTGAAACTGTACTTTATATGCATTTCCATCTGTATGTAATTGGTAAAAAAAAAAGTTTCTATGTCATACCAACACTCACATCAGAGTAGATTTAGCCAGCTTCCATTTCTTCTTCATCTTCTCCTTCTTTATCACGTAGTGATATATTAATATTGTGTTATCAAAAGCTTTTTGTGTTATCAAAAGGCCGGTCATTGTACGTTTTGACCGTATGGAAACGTAATTCTCGTCAGTTGTGGGAAATAAGACCTGGAAACAGGTATTGTGGCATAGAATTGTCAAATTGGTTTAATTCACTGTACGAATTGTTACAGATTACATTTGTAATACTGTATTTGACCCAGTCTTTGTACGTTTTGACCGTATAGAAACGTAATTCTTGCCATTGTAAGAATGAGATGTACCTGCTGTATCTACTGCCCTTACTTTTTAACTACTTGTGCTTTTTATTATTTTACCTCTTTTCTTATCATTTTATTTTTTATTTACTGTTTAATTGTGTCTTGTAGCTTTTAATGTTTATGTAAAGCACTTTCAATTACAGTAGGTACCTTGTGTTGAATTGTGCTGTACTAATAAACTTTTTTTTAACAAAACTTTATTGAAAATATACAAACTCTCAAAGAGGATAATGGACAAATATCAATTTAAATGCAATATGAAAAGAAATGAAAATAAAAACAAAAAATGGGGATTCTTGTAAGGAATACAAAAAAACAAAAAACAAGGCGCTCTAAGAATCAAAAGGTGCATATGAATAACAAAAAATAAATTAAGCATTTAAATTCACATAATGGAGCATAGAAAAGGAGAGGAATTATTAAATTAAAATAACAAATAACGAGCAATGTCTAGACTTATTTTACTTGCATTTTTGTTTTCTACTCTTTTGAGACATGTGAAAAAAATCTTAAAATCGTTAATGAAACCCCGAAAGGAGGGTTTACAATTTCTCCGTTTGGCACAATGAATATGGTTCCTACCCAGTAACAAAATTATATTAATAATATCAGAAACAGAAAATTCCAAATCATCCATGAAGAAAATAATATGGCTTAATTCAAAAGGTGGAATATTATTAATTTAAAGAAATATCCAATTGTGTATGTCTGTCCAGAAACAATGAAACAAAGGACATTGATAAAACAAATGATCCAGTGTTTCTTCTTTTTTTTAAGAAATTCTGCCACAGGATAGACCTTATTGATAATTTTAAAATGTACTTCTTTTAACTTTAGGCAAAATAGGCCATTTAATAAATTTGGAATGCGCTTTGTTTAATGTGTTTATATTTAGCATGCAAGAATTCTGTCGAATTATCCTTCTGCAAAAATCAAGGAACAATCTGGATTTAAAAACATTGCAAATAAACTTGTTACCACACTTTTTATCAATCAGAGTCAGTGGCGCCACCGGGGGGTGGCCACGCCCCCCTTACTAATTTTCTGGCCCCCCGACTGGCCTCAATAAAAAAAAAAAAAAAAACACTTGCCGTGTATGCGTTTCATCCCAAATCATTTGAGCAAAATGCATATCAGTAGGTGTTTCTTTAAGTATTTCTGAGCCTAATAATAAAAACATATATATGTATATATATGTATATATATGTATATATATATATATATATATATATATATATATATATATATATATATATATATATATATATATATATATATATATATATATATATATATATATATATATATATATAATATAAAATAAATAAGTGATATATTAAAATATATACGATATATATTATATATTAAAAATGCATTAATATATATAGGTTAGGTTTTAATATATATTTATTAATAATTAATATTAATATAGGTTAGGTTTTTACCAACATGGTATTAACCATTAATATATATATGCAGACAAGTAAGAAAGTAAAAAAATATATACGATATATACAAACACCGGTGTTCTGCCAATTTCTGCTGCTTTGCCAAAAAATGCTACCTAATGGTTTTCTACCTTTGCAAAGCTACAGTTTTACTGTGTTTTACTCCCTAACCCACTTCCTTTCCCCCCAAGTGGTCCTTGTCTCTTGCCAGGCCGTTATTGTAAATAAGAATGTTCTTAATGACCTGCCTGGTTAAATAAAGGCGAATGACTGAATGAATATCAAATAAAGCCATAGAATTGTTTCTTTTCTCTCTTTATCGTATAATGTTCACAAAGTGTAATGCGATTCATGTCATGGGTAGTGTATTTTGAAGGATCAAATACTCAACATCCCATATTATCAATTTAACGTGGCAATCAAAACTTTGAAAATCGACTTTGCGCATGCGCAGAACCACAAATTAGCATTTCTCGGCAGGGAGCAGAAATTGGCAGAACATACCGGCCCTGATTTGCGCGCAGCTGCGCAGGCGCGCCGTCGCTCCTATAAAGGGCGCAGGTGAGCGCTGATTACGCTGGTTGCGAGGCTCGCCTGACGGATCTGGGATTCAGCTGCTGCTTTTTCAGTTTGAAACCTTTGTAATTCAGCTGCTCCTTTTTCAGTTTGAAAGCTTTCCGTTTTACCACCACCATGAGTGCCGGAGGAGGGACGCCCTACATTGGCAGTAAAATAAGTTTGATATCCAAGGCACAGATTCGTTATGAGGGAATCTTGTCTTCGGTGGATACAGAAAGGTCCACGGTTGCTCTAGCTAAAGGTAAGTATCCACCTTCACCCAAAATAATAATAATTTGGGGTTTGCGGTCTGTAAAATACGGAAGAGTATTAGGGCCAGGCAGGAGAAAAAAAAATATTGTAGAAGAGGAAGATTTTTTTTTTCATTATACACTTCAAGAAAAAAGTCGAAATGTTGAGAAAAAGGTCAACATTTTGTGAATAAAGTTGAAATGTCGAGAAAAAAGTCGAAATGTTGCGAAAAAAGTCAAAATTTCGTGATTAAAGTTGAAATGTCGAGATAAAAAAGGCGAAATTTCGACTTTATTCACGAAATTTCGACTTTATTCTTGAAATTGTATTTCAACATTAATTTCAACTTTTTTCTCGACATTTCGACTTTTTTCTCGAAGTGCACAATAAAAAAAAAAAATCTTTCCCTCAAAATATTTTTCCTCCTGCATGGCCCTAATCCTCTTCCGTAGTAAAATAAGTGGTTTTCTGTTTTTCTTAGTGAAATCCTACGGGACGGAGGACCGACACACGGACAGGCCGGTGCCGCCCAAGGATGAAATTTATGAGTATATAATTTTCCGAGGAGGTGATATCAAAGATATTACTGTGTCTGAGCCTCCAAAACCCCACCATGGACTCCCCCGAGACCCTGCTATTATCCAGGTATGGCAGAGCAAACTAACCTTTCTCAGAATTGGCATCAATAAAATATAGTTTTATTGTTTTAAACGCGTTTTATTTATCTTCAGTCATCCATGGGCGGTTCTGCTGCCTACCACCCTCGCTGGGCTCCGTACAGAGACATGATGCCCACCTTCAACCAGCTGGCAGCTACGTCTCTGCTCAACCAGCATGCAGCACTGGGCCTAAGTACTGTCTGCTAGTTCAAGGATGTTATAATGGTCCAGCATGCCTTTTGCAGATGATTCTAGTGCCATCCTGTTCCCTCTTCCTCAGTCCCAGGGCTGCAGGGCCCGGCCCGGAGAGTCCCCATGGTAGAGCAGGCCGTGCAGACCGTGCCCCCGGCTGCTGCTGCTGCTGCAGCTGCACAGAGGAAGGGCAAGGCTTCCAGTCCCCTGCAGAGCCGGCCGCCTGCTCCGTCCACCCAACGCTCTCTTCAAGTGGAGAAGGAGAACATCCCCACTGGTGAGCAGTAGACGCTGACATGTAATCTCACTGGGAAGAGGAAGTTTTTTACATTTAATTTGTTTAGGTCGGGCAGTATCGGGGCCGACGACGGCAAAAGCTCAAGACCCGAGCACTGAGAACCAGAAGAGACGGCAGAAAAAAGGTATTGAATAACTGGTCCGTCTTGTTTAAATTTGGAGCCAAATCAAGGCCAAAAGTTCTGCTAATTTGAAATAAAATTGTAATTGAAAAACTAAGATTTGAAACTTAAAATTCAAGTTTTGATCATGAACTTATTTTTTTACAGTTTCAATTTTTTTTTTTCAGTATCAGATCTTTTTATTTCAGTTTCAGATCTTTTTATTTCAGTTTCAGACTTTTGGCCCCGATCTGGCGTGGGGGGCGTGGCATCAACTGAGAGGGGCGTGGCATCATGAGTGACAGTATAACAGAGAAGGCGGGGGACGTTCCTCAGTCATGTTGCCTTCAGGAAACGTAGGTTGCAGAAGTTATCAGTAGAAGTATGATTCAACACTGTATATACACTATATTCACATGATTGGCAGTGGAAAAAACGGATACTAGTGACACATTTCTGTTTAAAAAGCTGGCTTGTCCTGGCGGAGCGGACGCCATCGCAAACAATACGGAAATGTCAAACTTTAAAGTGTGGCTGTTGAACTGTACAGTCTGGCATAGTTTATTGCTTTTATACTGCGGTTGGTGCCAAGTACGGTTTAAAACAGCTTTTTAAGCAGAAATGTGTCACTAATATCAGTTTTTTCCACTGCCAATCACGTGAATATGGTGTATATACAGTGTTGATTCATACTTCTACTGATAACTTCTGCAACCTACGTTTCCTGAAGGCAACATGACTGAGGAACGTCCCCAGCCTTCTGTTATGCTGTCACTCATGATGCCACGCCCCTCTCAGTTGATGCCACGCCCCCCACGCCAGATCCGGGCCAAAAGTCTGAAACTGAAAAGATCTGATACTGAGGAATTTAAACTGTAAAAAAATAAGTTCATGATCAAAACTTGAATTTTCAGGTTCAAATTTTATTTTCTAATTAGCGAAACTTTTGGCCTTGATTTGGCTCCATATTTAAAGACTTTTTTTTTTTTGGTCTTCAAATGTTTAGAATCCTTCCCCGGCCAGAGGGGCATGCTTGTCGTACCCGTTTATCTGTCTCCCTGTAAAACTCCCCTCTTTCCTGCTCATTTGCAGCGAGCCGGAGGGCCAAGACCAGAAGTAGAGGCCAAATTTCAGCAAAGAGCTCCAAGGGAGCTACGCTGGAGTTTGAGTCCGATTTTGACTTTGAAACTGCAAATGCTCAGTTTACAGACGATCTCACGAAGGAGGTTGTTGGTACGTGCAAAAAAGAAATCCCCCACTTGTGTTGCTGAAGGCCACATGTTTCTGACGTGTGCTGTCTTTTTAAAAGTTGCTGTAGGGGAGAAGGAGACTTGTGGGGAGAGCCTGGACGCACCAGAGGACACTCTGGCAGAGAAGTACTACGACAAAAGCAAGTGCTTCTTTGAGAACGTCCCCTCAGATCTCAAGACCAGGTGATGATGGTTCTTTATTAGGGGTGTAACGATACACTAATCTCACGATACGGTACGATACACGATAACGATACGATATTATAGCAGTATTTTTTTAACAACCTTGAATGAGGAACATATGACTGGAAAAAAATGGTATTTTATTTGAAAGACACAAAATACAAAACAATGCTGTACGTTTGTCCTATTGTTACAGTTTGTAATGCTTTATAACTGTTTAAGTTTTAAAGAGGAAGCCAGGACAACCATTTTCCACAAACTGAACTAAAAGTAAATGTCAGGTTTGCATTATGCATCTTCAGTTTCATACAAGTACAAATATTTTGCCACAAACTGAATAGTTTCTCTCATGTATGATTTAACTTTTTTCTTTTCCAGAAATGTAACAACTAAAATTAAATAAATAAATAAAAGTAAATAAATACATTTTTACATACAGATGGTTCATGCTCACCTTATAAATGTAAGAGGAGATTTATTTTTGTTAAGGTTATTTTGGTAATTCAAGGTTCATTATTTTATAAATATATTCTGATGTAAATCAGGGACTATAATGACACTAGTCAGTTTATCTGTAGTTGTTAATACTGTATGTTTTAGATTGGGCGGAGTGATACAGCACTAGGTGCTGTGTTGATGTTCTAAAATCCTACGCTGTTGAGCGGACAGTAAAGTACACTCCAACTCGGAAGAAGTTTTCCCGTGTTTATCCTACTCACGACCCCAAAAAGGTTTAATTTAATAAGGTAAGGCTTAACTTTACACCAGACTTAAAAGTTCAGAGCTCAAAACCCTGCAAGAGTCCCGTGATCGGGACCGCAAAAAGGTACTACTTTCTTCTGAGCGGAGTAAGATTTTGGTCCGCGGGTCGAGGCGCGGTCGCCACGCACGGTTGGATGCGCGTTTCTAGTCAACACTATAGATTAATATTAATGACCCAATATCGCGATACACCTTGTCACCTCCACGACACGTTTCGTGGCGCTTTTGTATCGCGAAATTTCGTGGCACCATATATTGTTACACCCCTATTCTTTATCAACTTGTGCTCTTCAGTTCTGCAGCTCTATGGTCTGACCTGGTTTGTCCCTTCAGGAGAACCACCTGGGCAGAGGAGAAGAAGTTGAACATTGAAACGTTTGGCGTGCCGGGACGCTTCCTGAGAGGCCGAGGCTTCGCCGGCCGTGGACGTAAAGGGCAGACGGGCCCCGAGCAGCGAGCGCTCCCCAAGGCCGCCGGGAGAGAGTGAAGGCTCCTTTAGTTGAAGTTATTGTAAATATTAGTTTTGGTTTTCTCCCTTGCTGAAATGCATTATTTTCTTTCTTTAGTCCAAAGTGTATTTGGAGAACATTGGCCTCTAGATCCTTTACATAAAATGGGAGAATTTCTTTTAAAGCCAGCAGCTGTGAATTAAAAGATGAACCGGTAGGTCTGTAAGCAGCGATGTGGAATATGTTTGGAACAGACCTGAGTACTTCTGTTTATGTTTTTGCTAAATACGTTTGTCTGAGTTGAACTCTAAATGGCCCAGGAAGACCATATTATGCTTAAATGACTTTTCTTTTTTTTCATTCACCTGTAAAACCAAACTAATGTTTACAGTTGCTAATAAATCCATTAGTGATGACAGTACTTGGTTTCCTTCTTCAGGCCAGTAACTGGCAGCCAGTTCAGACCTCAGGTCTGATCAGCAGGAATCTTGAGCTTTTCCACCTGAAGCCTGAATTAAGGTTCTGTGTTAAACCAACACAGAGCCTACGCCGTTGCCATGACGCTGTCGTGAACCTTTGGACTTCTCCATCACTCCATTTCTCCACGGTGCAGTACCCCCCAGAGCGCTAGTTGATACTTTGTTTAGCTTCCAGCCTTTCCGGTCACAGTGAATCAAAGAGATAAGGACAACTATTGTGTAAAAAAACCAAAACAACCCCAAAAAAAAATCACACGAAGAAAAGCGCTGAAGGTTCACGACTGCTTCACGAACCGGAAATGCGCTGCTACCAAGCGAACCAATCACAGCCCTCTCGGTCTGCGTTTTTTTTTTTTGGGAGGTGCAAGTCAGGCTACAGAGTCTCCCACGTAGCTGCATACCCTACGGCGTAGGTTAAAGCCTGAATTATGGTTCTGCGTCAAAACGACAGCGTACCGTCACTCCATTTCTCCGCGGTGTAATACCCCACGTGACCGCTAATTCGCAATCTTTTTCTGAATGGTTTATCCGACTTTCCGGTCAGTGAATCAAAGAGATAAGGACAACTATTGTGCAAAAAAAATCACACATACACGAAGAAAAGAGCGCGGAAAGTTCACGACTGCTTCAAACCGGAAATGCGTTGCTACCAAGCGAACCAATCACAGCCCTCTAGTCTGCCTTTGGTCTGCGTCGCCTCGACGCGTAGTTACAATTTTTGGGAGGTGCACGTCGACGTGTACCCTACAGCGTAGGTTTAACGCAGAACCAGAATTCAGCCTTGAGCAGTTGTAGTTTCGACCCGTCAGCTTAGTGAGGTTCATAATCCAGCGAGGTCGCCCCCCGTTCTGTGTTTGGTTCCGTGTTTGTGTCCCGAAGTACTGCATAGCGGAACAACTGGGTCGGTACGCTTATCACTGAACTAGGAACTGTGAAGTAGAACTCATTTCCTTGGTCGGTAAGCAGGCGTTGGGTTTAATCCGGGGTTGAAAAGAATCACTAAAAACAATGAAACTGGCCCCGACAACGTCTGCTGCCCTGAGAAACCACGGAGAATCATGTGACCGTTATGACACGTCTGTCTTCTCTGAATCAGCTAAAAGAACAAAGGAATGGTCCTGCTTGTTATCTCGGGTGATGGAGGTGCCTGGTTCTGTTCTGGCCCCGGGTGTCCTGAAGCTGTGCAGCTACACTGAACTCAGACGTTGTGGAGAACGTGCTGCCCGGTGGGGAAGCCCGGCCTCAGGTCCAGTAGTGGAGACGAGGACGTCCTTCCCCTCCTGTGACCAGACTGCACAAACGTCCTGGTGATGTAGGAGTGGGACTTGTTCCTGCTCACTAAAACTGCATCACAAACCATTAACGTGGTTCCAATAAACTGTAGACTGAGACTTACACTGTTACAAATATTGTGCTTGATCTACTTAAAAAAATCAAGGCAACTTTTTGCATGAGATTATGTAGATTAAGAGACTAGTCTTTGTATAAACTAAATGTTTTGTATGTAAATACATATTGCAAGTACAGTCAACTTAATTGGGTTAAGTTTTCTTTATGAAAATTAAGTTGACTTTACTTGCAAATGAATTTTGTACATACTAAAAATTGAGTAGTTTATACAAAGACTAGTCTTTCTTGATCTACATAAAAATCTCATATGAAAAAGTTGCCTTCATTTTTAAAAGTAGATCAAGCAAGATATTTTTTACTGTGGTTTCTACTTAAACAAATAAAGCATGTTTCATCTAAACGTTGGTCAATCTGCCCAATAGATTAAAATTGTTAAAAGAGGCAAATACAACAAGATCATTTCTCGTTTGTGTGTAAATGAAAAGAAATACTGCTTAAGGAAAAAATGCACAATGTCTTGTTTTCTGAACAAATGCAGATTAAGTTCAAAACTAGATGTATTCCCGTAAAGCAACAAACTTCATTTTTGATTATCACAGGTTTAAATATGTTATATTTACTTGCGCTTAGATTTATTTTTTTCAGTGTACTTCTGAGAGAACACAAGCAAGAAATGGGAGGTCCAGCTGGATCAGAGCTGGTCAGACTGCTGAGTCCAGTTGGACACAGGTGCTGCCATGCCAGTGCTAGAGGATTTTTTTGTTCCCTTCCCACCCAACACAAGTCCCTTATACAAGAAAGCTACATCTAAAAAGAAACCATCTTGTCATACAGCATGCAGCTTTCTCAGTGTGAGTCCTTCAAATAGCTGGATCTTCTATTTCTGATGAGCAGAGAAGTTTATTAGATGCAAATGTCCCACTTGTAGAGGTTAACCTGAGGCAGGTTTTCACTTCTTATCCCAACTTTGAAAATATCATAGTTCCCTCAATGGCATATCTGCACTCTGCAGTACCTTTTTAAAGAGTTTCTTGTTTGCAATGTTTCCACGTTCTAACCTTGAGGTCTGTTCCTGAGCTCCCATCACTGTCTGACTCCATCTTCAGAGCTGTCACCAAACCATTCTGTGGTTGCACATTCTTGTTTGCAAGAGGTGCTGAGTGTCGTTGGCAGCAGCAAAATTCACGTTACAGGAATGTAATCATTTTATGAGCCAGCACCAGCCAGATCCCTGCCGGTAGCCCCGTGGGCGGCTTTGTTGGAGCGATCCGACGGTCCCTGCAGGTGGACATCACGGCGGGGTTCCCACCGCCACACGGTTCAGGGTTGAGGATAGGATATCTACTAAAATACTTACATATTTCCATAGAATTAAGACCCCTAAATTTCCCTATAATATAACTTATTGTTCAAATATTCATTCATATAACACTCGAGGGGCAAATAGTGGTGGGATTATGTTCCCCTTACCTGAGTCTGACTCTATGAAGAGGACAGAACTTTATAGATCACTTGCATATTGGAAAAACCTTCCAGAGATTCCTGACAAAAGATGCTGATTTGAAACGAAGACTAAGAATGTATTTGTTGTCATCACCTTTACATCATATTCACATATGTATCTGATTGAGTGAGATCAATACATCAAATTATATATGATTTGTATGATGTTTTTCTTTATTTCTTAATTGTAATTTTATTTTTATTTTTTTAAATGTACTTTATTACAGAAGCGCATTGCATTCACTTGAGAAAAAAAAATCTGCTGTTTTTCTGAATTTACGAGTTAATTATCTCAGACAGTTTAAGATTAAGATTCCCAGAATATTCAAATTTTTTGAGATAGGATATTTGAGTTTTCTTAAACTGTAAGCCATGATCAGCAATATTAAAATAATAAAAGGCTTGCAATTTTCAGTTGATTTGTAATGAATCCAGAATGTATGACATTTTTGTTTTTTTAATTTGCATTACAGAAAATAAAGAACTTTATCACAATATTCAAATTTTCTGAGACAGTCCTGTATGCAGACAAAGTAAAACAAAAAAAAACAGGTGTTTATACTGACTATTTATGCGGTTAATGAAGTTATTGCATTATTTTTCCTTTAACTTGACCTGAAAAAAGAGAACATCAATTGAAACGGTTATTATTCAGTTTATTTGAAGTGTACAAGGCCAGAGTTATCAGCAGTTGAATCAAACTATTCCCTCCGACATGCTTGAAATAACTCCCAAATGTTTTATTGGTCCCTGGGAACACCTGAAAAGTAGACTTCTCTTCACTCTCCATTTATCATAAAATGTACGACGGAGTATTAGGGCCAAACTAAGACAAAAAAAATTGGAAATTACGAGAATAAAGTCATAATTTAATGAGAATAAAGTCGTAAAATTACGAGAATAAAGACGTAATGTTGCGAGAATAAAGTCGTAATAGAATAAAGTCGTAATATTATGAGAATAAAGTCGTAATATTACGAGAATAAAGTCGTAACATTACGAGAATGAAGTCGTAATGTTGCGAGAATAAAGTCGTAATAGAATAAAGTCGTAATATTATGAGAATAAAGTCGTAATATTACGAAAATAAAGTTGTAATATTACGAGAATAAAGTCGTAATATTATGAGAATATAATTTATGAGAACTCTTAACAGGAATAGCTTCTTCTCCCTGTGTTAAAATGAGGAATATTGAGCATCTTGTGAAGTTATATTTATATATTTATAATATATTACGACTTTATTCTCGTAATATTATGACTTTATTCTCGTAATTTTACGACTTTATTCTCGTAATATTATGACTTTATTCTCGTAATTTTACGACTTTATTCTCGTAATTTTACGACTTTATTCTCATTACATTATGACTTTATTCTCGTAATTTCCTTTTTTTGGTTTTTTTGTTTGGCCCTAATACTCCGTCGTATAAAACGAGACATAAATTAAGGGTAGAAAAAAGAACGTTTGCAGAAACAGAATAAAGGCATCGTGATCGGCAAGTACCGTTAAAAAAAAAAAAAAAAGAGTTAAAGTGTTTTTAGTTCATGTATTGCTTCTCAGTTCTGGCTTGTGTTAATGCTGTAAAGACAAGTGACCATCCTTGAGTCCGAGGGGTCAAAGTCAGGAAAACCAATCTGTAGAATAGAGGGAATATGCATGACGTCACAGATGGAACTTCACAGTGGGTTACGCCCACTGAGTGGCAGAAAGACTGAGTGTCAGAAAGACTGAGTGTCAGAAAGACTGAGTGGCAGAAAGACTGAGTGTCAGAAAGACTGAGTGTCGGAAAGACTGAGTGTCAGAAAGACTGAGTGTCAGAAAGACTGAGTGTCAGAAAGACTGAGTGGCAGAAAGACTGAGTGTCAGCGTAAACTTTCAGTTTGAGCAACTGGAAAACATCTAAAATGGGAAAGAGCTGTTGTGCGATCGACTGAACTCATATATTTAGCAAGAAATCATAGTTATCATTTTACAGACTGCTGAAAAATAAGCTTAAGAGAGACAAATGGATCGCTGCAATTCACAGAAACAACTGGATTCCAGGCACCGAAACGTGGATTTGTGGTTCCCATTTAGTATCAGGTAATGTTGGATTTTTGGGTAGCTAACGTTAAACGGTCAAATCATAAAGTTCAGTGTCCTCATCACTTTAATTTCTACAACAAATCCTGCCTTGAAGTAGGACCAAGCATCAAGACTTTTGTAAGCCTTCAAGCTTTGCTTCGTGTATTTCCCCAACGTAGAAATTAAGTACATATAAATATCAGGAAACTGGATTCGTGGCCAAATATTAATGTCCATGGATCACTGGTTCTTGGTAACTGTACCAAATATTAATGTCCATGGACCACTGGTTGTTGGTAACTGTACCAAATATTAATGTCCATGTACCACTGGTTCTTGGTAACTGTACCAAATATTAATGTCCATGGACCACTGGTTCTTGGTAACTGTACCAAATATTAATGTCCATGGACCACTGGTTCTTGGTAACTGTACCAAATATTAATGTCCATGGACCACTGGTTCTTGGTAACTGTACGGGTCACTGTCAAGTCCAACTGCCTTTAATTTAAGCCCATAATCGGCTGTTATCCCGTCTTCTCCATTAGTTGCAGCTGTTTTTGCTGATGTTTTGCCACTCAGTGTGAGTAAGGGGGCTGGTCCAGTGGGGAAGTGACGTCAATGCAGACCCTCTATAATGCTTTTACAGTTCTTGACTCTAACTTCCAAAACACAACCTGCAATTCATGGTTCCGGTAACTCCGGAGAAGGGGCTGAGGCCTCAGCTCGTGAGTCCCACCAGTGTGATGCTCTGGCGGAGGCGTCACCGCGGCGTCCCCTGCAGGAGCAGCTCCGGGGTCCTAGGAGGACAGAGACAGCTCCCCAGTCCGCTGCAGGAGCAGCTCCGGGGTCCGGACGCTGCACCCTAGGAGGACAGAGACCGCTCCTCCCTCTCTGCAGACGGGGCTGTCCGGTGGACCGAGCCGCTCTGCGTCTCCTCGGTGTCTGATCCCAGCAGAGGGGTGTCTCCCCTGGCCACGTCGGTGCTCTGGCTGTCACAGGAGGAATCAGAGGATGTGGAAGACACGCGGGACTTGCCCTCAGGCCTCTCGAGGACACGCCGAAGGAGTCCCTTACTGAGGGGCTCCTCGCTGCTGCTGTTTCCTGCAGTCAGAGTCAGAGAGGGACGTCGTCAGAGAGATCAAATCACATCAAATCACGTCAGACTTTATTTGTATAGCACTTTTCATGCATAAAAATGCAGCACAAAGTGCTTTACATAAAAGCAGTACACAAACATAAAACTTATTAATGCCCAATCACGGAGACGCCGTGATACAATAGAGGGTCTGCATTGACGTCACTTCCCCACTGGACCAGCCCCCTTACTCACACTGAGTGGCAACAGTGTCTGCAACTAGTGGAGAAGACGGGATAACAGACGATTATGGGCTTAAATTAAAGGCAGTTGGACTTGACAGTGACCCGTACAGTTACCCCAAGAACAAGTGGTCCATGGACATTAATATTTGGCCACAAATCCAGTTTCCTGATATTTATATGTACTTAATTTCTACGCCGGGGAAATACACGAAGCAAAGCTTGAAGGCTTACAAAAGTCTTGACTCTTGGTCCGACTTCAAGGCAGGATTTGTTGTAGAAATTAAAGTGATGAGGACACTGAACTCTATGATTTGACCGTTTAACGTTAGCTACCCAAAAATCCAACATTACCTGGTACAAAATGGGAACCACAAATCCACGTTTCGGTGCCTGAAATCCAGTTTTTTCTGTGAATTGCAGCGATCCATTTGTATCTCTTAAGCTTATTTTTCAGCAGTCTGTAAAACGATAACTCCGTTTAAATATATCATAAAAAAATATCATAAAACAGGATAAACTAAACTAAAGATTAATATAAAACAGAGTAGTAAGATCCAATAAAAATAGGGGTGAGCATAGAAAATTATTAGATTTAAATTTTTTAAATAAGATTTAAATGAGTCAGTTAAAAGCCTGATTACATAGATGGGTCTTGAGCCTCTTTTTAAAAACATCAACATTCTCTGAGGTCCAGTGTTAGCGTCGCTCCATTGGCTACCCGTAAAATTCAGAATCCAATTTAAAATTGTATTACTTGCGTATAAAGCCCAAAGCGGCTTAGCTCCACAATATTTGCAAGACCTGATAGTGCCTTATGTTCCTGGCAGAGCTCTCCGCTCCCAGAGTGCAGGTTTACTCGTAGTTCCTAGAGTATCCAAATGTAGATTTGGAGGGCGGGCGTTCTGCTATCAGGCATCACTACTATGGAACCAACTTCCAATCTGAGTTAAGGAGGCTGACACCACCTCCACCTTTAAAACCAAACTTAAAACCTTTCTGTTTAGTAAAGCCTATAGTTAGTGTTTAGTAAACCTCTAGCTGGTGTTTGTAAATCTCTAGGTAGTGTAAACTCTAGTGTGTTAGAGTCGCTCCTGTAGTTTCTTGTGCTGGCCCCCCCTTTCTTCTCTTTTTTCTCTTTTGTACATGGTGCAGAATCCTCTGCCGGTGGCGAAGAGCATCTCTGAATGCACAACACCAGAACCTGCAGTGTGGGAGTGAGAGGGGCAGGGTAACGGCCCAGGCAGGCGGGGGAGAGATTTGTCCGTCAAGACTCCTCTCCCTGGCCCTGCCCCTTCTCAACCTTTCCCTGACCCTGAACCTAACCTGGGGCTTGCTGATTGGGCCGGAGCTTCGGGAGCTGCGTGCTGGCCTGCGGCCCCCACCCCTGGTCATCCTGTTGCTGCTTCCACCTGCCTGCGGTCCCCACCCCCGGTCATCCCGCTGCTGCTTCCACCTGCCTACTGTGCTGCTGACGTCCCCGACCCCCAGTCTGACCTTCGGCAGGAGGGTCCCCCCTTATGATCCTGGTCCTGGTCCAGGTTTCTTCCCTCCTAAAGGGGAGTTTTTCTTGCCACTGTTTGGCTTAAGGCTTTTCTCCCACTAGGGGAGTTTTTACCTGCCATTGTTTATGTAATAATTGCTCGGGGTTTATGTTCTGGGTCTCTGGAAAGTGTCTAGAGACAACTTTTGTTGTATTAGACCCTATATAAATAAAATTGAATTGAATTGAATTGAATTGAATTGAGGTTCTCCGGGAGGCTGTTCCACAATCAGGGGCCATAATAACTGAATACCGCCCCCCGTGTGTTCTGGTTCTAACTTTTGGTATGGTTAAAAGGCCGGCACCGGAGGACCGCAGTTGTTCTGTGTCGTATTTCATCTGAACTCTGTTTCCATACCAGGCCGTGGGGAGGTCAGCGCTCCGTCTTCGCCTGCAGAGCTGTAGAAGACGTCCAGGCCCTCCTGATCCGAGAGGTCGATCAGCTCCATCTGGTCCAGCAGGTCCACGTTCACCTCCATGGAGGACACGCTGCCGATCGGGGCTGCAGAGAGAGTTCAAGTTCAAGTTCAAGTTGACGTTATTAGTACCCGTAGGCAGTACTAGAGTTGTAAAAACAAATCAGGGGGGATGGTGGATTTTATCACATGGGGACAGATAATTTGTGCTGATCACAAATAATATAATATATTACAAATAATAGCAGTGACCAAAACACCTGCAGAAATACTGCAGGAATGACATAGCAGCAGTTAAATGCAGCCTTCTGTAAGCTTTAAATATCCACTGGGCTTACATCAAATACATCAAAACACAACAATAAAAAACACTTTTCTGAACTTATCAATATGACTCTGTCCTTCACAGGATAAGTAAAATGGATCACTGCAAAAACTCTAAATCTTAACAAGAATATTTGTCTTATTTCTAGTTAAAATGTCTCATTTTAGTAAAAAAAATCTCATTACACTTAAAAAAAGATTCACTGGATTTCACTGGAAAAAACAACAATTTTCACCTGTTTCAAGTAGATTTTCACTTAAAATAAGTAGAAAAATCTTCCAGTGGAACAAGATTTTTTTGCTTGTAATGAGAAGATAAATCTTGTCCCACTGGCAGATTTTTCTACTTATTTCAAGTGAAAATGTACTTGAAACAGGTGAAAATTGTCAAAGAGGTTATTTTTCTGGTGTTATTTTTCTGGGTTAAGATTTGTTTAAAAGAGAGACAGCAGCAGGGACAAAGCTGGTCCTCGTTCTCGGGACTGTGAATCTGCGTCCTGACGGCAGAAGAGGAACAGCAGTGGGGAAACTTGCATGCACACAAGCAGTACATGAAATCTGCACAGTCCACCTTACTTCTCTTGTAGTCTCTGATGGACAGATGTGTAGAGGACAGGTAGACGTCCACATCGTGCTGGAAAACCTCCTCGAAGAAGCGCTGCCTGTCTCTCAGCAGGAGGTGCTGAGCTGCGTCCAGCTCTGGACGGGCCTGGCCGCGCTCCTGCTCCGCTGCTGCAGGAGAGGAGAGAAGGGCAGGGGGTCAGACACGGCTGGAGGACGGGGAGGGGGCGCTGCACGCCCGGGGAGGGGGCGCTGCACGCCCGGGGGGCAGCAGCGCTGGAGGACGGGGAGGGGGCGCTGCACGCCCAGCTGCACGCCCAGGGGGGCAGCAGGGCTGCCAGGAGGGGGAGATGTGGAGCTGCAAATCACATGTCTGTTCTCTACTGAAAAAAAAAAAACATGAATGCCAGTCACATGTACTCCACAAGGCAAGGCAGGTTTATTTGTATAGCACAATTCAACACAAGGTCATTCAAAGTTCTTCACATCAATATTAAAAGCGGCAAGACACAATTAAACAGTAAATAACAAATAAAACTAGAAAATTTCATGAAATTTTGATATGGGCATGCCCTACTGCCCATTCGACCCCTCTCGCTGCTTTGGTTTGGGGCTGTAGTGGTTGTGTAGTGGTTGTGTAGTGGTTGTGTAGTGGTTATGTAGTGGTTGTGTTCGGGGTGGTTCTATGTCAGTTTGAGGTGTTTACGGTTGTATTGCATTCATTCCTGTGCTTTAGTGGTTTAGGGTTGTGAATAAACCACACCCTCTGCTTCGGGGTTGTGTGGTTTAGGGTGATTAATAATGGCCAAGAAGTAGTTTAGGGTTGTTAATAAACCGTTAAAAGTTGTTGATAAACCTTTGGGGATGGGGCCATTTGGCAGGCATTTTCACTTAAAATTTATGTAAATCACAGCTTCATGAAATTTGAATATGTTGTAGTCCGCAGCGAGACGAGTTTTGAAACATACGATAACCTGTTGCCTAGCAACAAGTGTCCAAAGTCAAATTGACTTTTTTTTTTAAATTGAAAGTTAAATACAGCAAAAACTGTAATAATTAGCATGATGAGGTTGTACGGTCCGTTAGTGCCAATCAGGCCGAGTGTAAATTTGAACGATGTCTCTACTATAAAGGTTAGCTGAGCAATAAGCGTCCGAATTTTTGCCTTTTTTTTTGCTTTTTGGCATCTAGCGTTGCCACGGTAACCCTTATTACTGAGAAAGTAATGCCCATCGAAGCACGATGAAGACGCATCCAACGATGTATGCCATGCATGGGTGCACGTTGCGGTTCGGGCCGTATTACAGTTTTTTCTGAATCCTTAAGTACAATTTTGCAACATTGGCTATTTTTGCTAAACTCTACACACAAATGAGAAAACCTTTCACCAAATTATCAAAACGTTATAGTTCTCTTGCAAAAGCAAACACAGTTTGATTAACTCTACACACCTTAGTAAAAATTGTGTTTTCATATCAGACAGTAAACACATGCCATCATTTACTAAGCACATAATGTGCCAACTACACACTAATGGTATGAATACAAAATACATCGGGCTTTTTTCTTTTTCTGTGCACAAGGTGGCTAGGTCAGTTTGAGGTCATACTTTTGTCATAGTTCTGTAAACACACAGGGATCCAAACTTCAAGTATTGGTGTTTATTCACACTCGTCAAAAAAAAGACACAGCACAGAACACAAAATAATACATTCACAAAAAAAGACAATCAGCCTACATCATGCCGTCTCTCTGGGTCCGGCCACAAAATCTCATCCACATCGCATGCGATGTCCTCCAGTCCAAGGCACCGGGGAAAATACCTCCTTGCATGCCGTATCCAGGCCTGACATGATGCCTGATGCCAATCGGATTTACAGTAAGAATGGAGAGTATGGGGGGAGGTTGAGTGCCATGAAGAGTGGGTGATCGGTAAACCATTTGCGGACCAAAGCAGCCCTATGGAGACTAACATTGTCCCATATGATGACATATCAGGTCTGCTCTGGCCCTTCCTCTTCCCCCTCCTCGTCCTCCTCTTGCTGCTCCTTGTCCTCTTCCGCTAACTTACTCTAAACCTCTTGCTTCTTCACCTCCACGTCCTCTTCCTCCAACTCCTTCACCTCCACGTCCTCTTCCTCCAACTCCTTCACCTCCACGTCCTCCTCTGATTCTTACTCTTCTTGCTCCTTCCATTGTACTCCACACAGACAGCTTACCTGTGGCTTATTTATAGTGCTTAGGCTGATTGCAAAGTGAACTAATTCTCTAAAATTGTTTTCTCATGTGAAAGTGTGCCAGACAGTTGGCAAAATAGTGTAAATAATAGCCATACATGTGTATAATTTTGCTAGGAGTGTTTTGGAAATTTGGCAATTGAGTGTAAGCAGCGAATTGTGCCTACAGTTTTGAAAAGTGTGTGTTACAAAATTACAAACTGAGTGCAAAGCAGTATTTGTGCTTTTAGTTTGGCTAACTCAGTGAGTGGTTTTGCTATGTGTGTTAATAGTTTTAGAAATTGTGCTACAAGAACATGATTAGCGCCTAAGCTTTCAGAAAAAACTGTAACAGACGAAAAAAGTGTGAATAATAATAAGAAAAGGGAAACCGTTTCTCTACTATTATATCGCCTTCATTTTCATGTTTTTCCTCATTTTTTCGGCCGTGTTTTATTTTTGGGGGATTTTATTTTCCATATCAGAGCGGGGTCATGCAGTACACCAGCTGGTGCGCAGTGGGTCTTTAGCTTGTTTGCAAAATGCTAGCAACATTGCCCTTTGGGCCATTCTGGACGATTGCCACTACTTGGCATGCCCATAATGAAATAAAATGATGAAAAAAGAGGTAAAATAATAAAAAAGCACAAGCAGTGGAGTACAGCAGGTACATCTCATTCTTAAAATGGAAAGATTACGTTTCTATACGGTCAAAACGTACAAAGACCGGGTCAAATACAGTATTACAAAAGTAATCTGTAACAATTCGTACTGTGAATGAAACCAATTTGACAATTCTATGTCACAATGCCTGTATTCAGGGCTTATCCATCACTAGTGTAACTTCGCGGGGTATTCAAAAATCATAAGTATTTAATTTAAGAGTACAGTATGCTTAGTTTCACAGACAATTAAAGTTTCACAGCACTTGTGGAGGGAAAACAACAATGGGAGGTGAATCCTCCTCCTTAAGCTCACATTAGAAAGACGTCTAGAATAATCAGAGCTAGACTCCACATTCACCTGGATACTCTGATACAATACAACTTAGTTTAACTGTTTACATGAACTATGAACAGAAATCAGGGGGTCACCTGCCGCTGCTATAATAGTACCAGTGAAATCAAATCAAATCTGCTCTCATGGGGGTGATAAAAATGATCCAGTTATTCCAAATCGTTGTGTTTTTAGTTGGAAGGTCAGCTTTTCCATCCTAAGAATCTCTAAGGTCATACCAGTCCAGTCATCTAGAGTGAATCAATATTTTTGAGTTCACCTCGTTCCATTAAATGACAGTTTGATAAAATGCCTGTTGCCACTCACTAGTTGGGCTGTAATTATTGAACTGAGCTGCGTTTTACATACAGCAGATCTGAGCGGTCATGAGAGCGGCGTTTGAGATCTGAGTGGTTATGACAGACTGCAAACATGGATAAAGCTAATTGGATCAGATTTTCAATCCGTGTCTAAACTGGGAATAAAGTGAAGATTATCTGGACAGAGTTGAGGGGACCAATCACAGACGGCCTGGGAACTCAGCTGTGGGTGGTGGAGGAGGGGGATGTCCTGCTGAGAGAGCTGAAAACAGTGTGACTTGGAAAAGAACCCCACAAACGCTCCATGAGTATGGTCACCAACCGTAACTTGAGAAACGGAATCGTCCCATATTTATAAACTAAAGTGCGTCCCATATTGAGCTGAAAAGGGACGCACTTTGTCCTGTATTACTGTGAGAGTCAACAAATAGTCATAAAATGCCAATGGAAAATGGCATTGAGATATTAGAAATATTACCAGAAGATCTAGATGATAATCAGAGATTGCTATTGAGAGTCTTTCTTGTTTCTGCTAAGAAGATGATCACGATCTCCTGGCTGAAACCCCAGCCCCCCACAGTAACCCAATGGAGGGAGAAGGTTAAGGAGGTTTTTTACATGGAAAACACAACAGCAAGGCTACATTTAAAGATGGATGTCTTCTCGATTAAATGGTCGCCAATTATTTCATATTTCCTCAACTGATGTGTTCTGCTATATGTGAGAATTGACTTTCTTTTCTTGTGGTATTCTTGTTTTTTTTTTTTTTATTTATTTGTGGTTTTCTCTCTTAATTGTGCACTTTGTAGTACATGTAGTATACTCATACCCCTCTGCCTATGGAGTACTCATCCTCATAGGGATTATGTGACACATGGACCATGAACAGATGCAGAAACCCACGGACTACTTAATGCTGGCACCGTTACTGTATCTTTGGCTATATGACTGCACTGTATGCTGCACTTGGTGCAGCATCCTCTGCCAGTGGCGAAGAGCATCTCTGAATGCAAAACACCGGATCCTGCAGCGTGGGAGTGAGAGGGGCAGGGTAACGGCCCGGTCAGGCGGGGGAGAGATTTGTCCGTCAAGACTCCTCTCCCTGGCCCTGCCCCTCCTCAACCTTTCCCTGACCCTGAACCTAACCTGGGACTTGCTGATTGGGCTGGAGCTTCGGGAGCTGCGTGCTGGCCTGCGGTCCCCACCCCCGGTCATCCCGTTGCTGCTTCCACCTGCCTGCTGTGTGCTGCTGACGTCCCTGATTCCCCCAGTCTGATCCAGGTCCTGGTCCAGGTTTCTTTCCTCCTAAAGGGAAGTTTTTCTTGTCACTGTTTGGCTTCAGGTTTTTTTCCCACTAGGGGAGTTTTTACCTGCCATTGTTTATGTAATAACTGCTCGGGGGTTTATGTTCTGGATCTCTGGAAAGCGTCTAGAGACAACTTTTGTTGTATTAGACGCTATATAAATAAAAATGAATTGAATTGAATGTCTGAACTTGTTAAAAGAAATAAAAAGAAGTTCAAGAAAAAGAAAATGCCATTGAGCTGTTGAGTTCATAAGTAGTGGTGGGACGATACGGGTAACTCACGATTCAATACTGTGGTAACGATAATATCACGATACACGATATCTACGATATTCGATATATTGTAAGACATTTCATCAACAATATATATCACGATATATGTGACTGAAAAAGAAAAAATACCCATAAAAAGGAAAAACGTCTCCGAAAATTAGAATATTGTGATAAAGTTCTTTATTTTCTGTAATGCAATTAAAAAAACAAAAATGTCATACATTCTGGATTCAGGTGGCCTTGATGGGGTTGCTGCGTCAGCACGCTGCTCCTCGTGAGTCACGCGTCTGCAGCAGCGGCGGGACAGAACTCCTGGTGTCAAACAGGGATCCTGCACAGCACTGGCCCTGCTGAGATCTGTACGTTGATCTTCAAATTTCCCTATTCATGTTGACACATGCTCTTTAAACCTTTAAACGTGTGACGGCAGCGGTCAAACCTCCCAGCCTCAGCACACCAACACCCTGACGTGGCCTCAGTCAGCCTCAGTCATGTCCTGGGTCACAACACTGTCAGGGCTTTTGTTCTTCTGCTCTTGCTACAGTATTTGTTGTTTTTGGTAAAAGCTGTTTGAGTCTGTTTGTCCTTGTTTTCATGAGTCTGTATCGTTTCCCAGAATGCAGCAGTTCCAACAGTGAGTGTCCGGGGTGTGAAGTTCTAGTGCTTCTCATTTACCCGTTTACACCAATACAAGCCTCATTTGCACACTGTGCAGCAGAGCTTCAGATTTGTACAATCATAACCCTCATGTACTTTTAGGAGTAGTTTTGAATCACTATACTTTTTACTTTTACTTGAGTAGATTTGTGAAGAAGAAACTGTTCCTCTTACTCCGCTACATTAGGCTACGTTGAGCTGTTACTTTTCTTTTATCCCTTTTATCCACGTACGCGTCAATCTCATGACATCACTGGGTGATTCTTTGGGAAAAATGTTTGTTTTTGCATGTTTTGTCACATTTACACAGACTCAAACACACACAGAGTTTCTATGAGTTC
The DNA here is from genome assembly GCF_033807715.1 of Cololabis saira. Lineage (NCBI taxonomy): Eukaryota > Metazoa > Chordata > Actinopteri > Beloniformes > Belonidae > Cololabis > Cololabis saira. Next base: position 45,006,625 of record NC_084594.1, read on the forward strand.
ATGTTTGTTCTAGTTCTGCCTGGTTAAAAAAGAAAAGTACAAAGGCTGGAAATTTTGTGCTACTTGTGCTTAATTTATTTTTTTATTCTGTTATTATTTTATTTATTTTATTATGTATTAAAGTACTTGAATTTACTTTAAGCTTATTTTAATTTAAGCTATTTTTATTTTTTATTAATTTTAATTTATTTTATTGATTTAATTTGCCTGAAGATGATTATTTTGTACTTTTATCTGTTTGAATGGTTGTGTTAAAAAAATAAATCAGATGTTACTCAACAGTTACTCAGTACTTGAGTAGTTTTTTCACCAAGTACTTTTTTACTTTTACTCAAGTAATTATTTGGATGACTACTTTTTACTTCTACTTGAGTCATATTATTCTGAAGTAACAGTACTTTTACTTGAGTACAGTTTTTGGCTACTCTACCAGCTCTGCCCATCTCCACTCCGTGTCCTGCAGCAATACAGCTGCTCAGTACTCTTACAAACGCTCATTTCTGTCTTATTTTGTCCTTTCAGCGTTAATGTCTGGGCTGTCTGAGCTGGTAGGTCCTCTCTCCTCTCCTCTCCTCTCCTCTCCTCTCCTCTCGTTTCCGTTTCCGGTGGGTGTGAGCGTGAGTGTGAGTGGCGGTGCGGTGGGAGCGCGGTGGGAGCGAGGAGTTTGAATTGTCTGAGTCCTGTCCTTCACTGATTTGTCACTGTTCTAACTGCATGATCAGGTAAGTTTTTTTCTTTAAATTTTTATTGCGTGTTGTCGGTGCGATCGGCGGGGCTGTCGGGGTTTTCCCCGCTCCCCGGGGGGATGGCGTCAGCTGAGACGCCACCTCCGTCCATCAGACAGGGAGTGAGGGTCGTCCCTCCAGAGGGAAATGTCACCGTGGAGGAGGTTCTGCTGGCTGCAGGCGAGCAGGTAGGACACAGTAACCTGGTGTTTGCATCCCGCATGAACAAAGCGGTGGTGGTGTTCCTGAAAGAGGAGCAACAGGTGCATCAGCTGATCGGGAGCGGCGTTTTTATAAGGGACGTGTTTGTTCAGGTGTCCCCGCTGTCAACGCCCTCCACGCGGATCACCGTCTCCGGTGTACCGCCGTTCATCCCCAACAACCTGCTGGAGACTGAGCTCCGCAGGTTTGGTAAATTTGCCAGCGGTTTCAGGACAGTGAGTCTGGGCTGCAGGGATCCGAAACTGAAGCATGTGCAGTCTCTGAGGAGGCAGGTCTTTATGTTTCTGGATTCCCCAGCTCAGACTCTGGAAGTTTCATTCAGGGTGAAGCACGGGGACGGGTTTTATATGGTGTACGCGAGTTCAGGCCAGCTCAAGTGTTTTGAGTGTGGGGACGTGGGGCACAAGCGTGTCGCGTGTCCGCATAGGCGGCAGGCGGTGATGGGAGAAGCCACTGGTGATGGAGCCGCGGCTGGCGCGGCTTCGGGTGCGGAAAGTGATGCCGCCCCGGCCGCGGCCGCGGCCGCGGAGAGTGATGCGGCCCCGGCCCCGGCCCCGGCCCCGGCCCCGGCCCCGGCCGCGGAGGGCGATGCCGCTCCGGGCGCCGCTCATGCGGCTGATGACGGTGCCGTGCGCGCGGCTGCGGCTGACAAGGCACCCAGCGCAGAGAAAGAGGAGCAAAATCAAAATGTAGTGCAGATGGAAACAGACAACACAAGCAGTTCTCAGTCTGCAGATCCTAAGATACACTCCTGGTCCACAGAGGAGACAGCTTCAGCCTCCTCTGGCAGAGAGAACATCAGTATTGATGGCCAGAGTGAGCTCAACAGCCAGGCTTCATGCAGTATGGCATATGAGTCTGAGTCGGATGTGTCTGTCTGTGGGAGTAATCGCAACATGGATGATCTGTACTCTTTAGACGACATTAATAACTTCTTGGATGCAACTTTTAAAAAATCTGTTAACGTTGGTGATTATTTCAGTGACACTGATAAATTCATCAAGTCTGTTGATATGTTAAAAAGACTGGTAGGGTATGAGCAGTTGGACGAGAAGAAGCGCTTCCGACTTAAGAAGCATATCACAACGCTGAGGAAAGCAAAAACTGGCCGAATCTCTCGAAGGGTAAAAAAAACAGCATGATCATGCAGCACAGGGTGTCTCTCTACCTTTACTGGTTTATATCTTCATACTGCCTTTTTTTCTTCTCTCACTTTTCTATGGAGCACCTTAAAATGGGTTCCTTAAACATCAATGGTGGGAGGGACAGACAGAAGAGGGCTTTAATTTCTGAGCTTGCCAGTCAAAAACATCTGGATATAATTTTTCTGCAGGAAACACACACCGTGCCATCAGATGGCACGGATTGGGGTTTGTCGTGGGGTGGGCACTGCTTCCTGAGCCATGGCTCTAATTTGAGTGCAGGAGTAGCTCTCCTCTTCTCACAACGCCTGGTGCTGTCAGACACTTCAGTTACTGAGGTAGAGCAGGGAAGGATACTGGTGGTGCAAACTACAATTAGGGACACACCTTTTGTTTTTATTAATGTATACGCACACACCTCTCCTGTTGACAAGGTAAATAGTTTTCAAAAACTTAATAATACACTGAAACAGTTTAGTGGCAGCTCAGTAGTGGTGGTTGGGGGAGACTGGAACTGCACCACCAACTGTGCAGTAGATAGGATTGGAAGAGAGCCTCATCCACCATCGGCCTCTTTTTTCTCCACTGTGATGGTGGAAAATGATTTTGTGGATGTTTGGAGACAACTCCATCCAACCAGTAGACAGTACACGTGGGTGAAGGTCAGTGACGGTAGGGTGAGTGCAGCCAGGCTTGACAGGTTCTACGTGAACAGTTCCCACAACAACAAATTAACGACGGCCATCATATCACCTGTAGGGTTTTCCGACCATCATTTGGTATCCGTTGTTTTTACTGTGGGTGTACAACCCCAAAAATCCTCATACTGGCACTTTAACACCAGGCTGATTCAGGACGAGGCTTTCTGTCGGTCCTTTGCCGACTTTTGGGGTCACTGGAAGAGCAAGAAAGCTGAATTCGAGAATCTGGGTCAATGGTGGGAGGTGGGGAAAAATCACGTTAGAATCTTTTGTCAGCAACACACAGCACACACGAAGGCAATAAAAAGGGATCAAGTCACACGGTTAGAGCAGGAGATTCGTTTGTTGGAGGACAGCATAACCGACGGAAAAGATAGCACTAAAACAACCTGGAAGGAAAGGAGGACGGCCTTGGGTGGGTTTTTGCACGAGAGGGCAAAAGGTGCACTAATTAAAGCTAGGGTGACATCTATTAGGGACATAGATGCACCCACTAGTTTTTTCTTTAAGTTGGAAAGGAAAGTCAGAGAACATCAACTTATGACACACCTTAAGCACACAAATGGCTCTGTGACCTCTGACCCCTCAGAGATGAGGAAGATGGCCAGGGAATTTTACAACAACCTGTTCAGCACGGACGCCTGTGACTCTGACTGTGTGGAGGAGCTGCTTGAGGGACTGCCTCGGTTGGAGGATGCGTACTCGGCTTCGCTGGGGTCCATCATCTCTCATGCTGAACTTTCCGCAGCGGTGCAGCAGCTCAGCTCTGGTCGGGCTCCTGGCATCGATGGCCTTCCCACGGAATTCTACAAGGCTTTCTGGGCTCTACTAGGAGAGGTCCTATTGGACGTTTTCCGTGGATGTCTGGATTCGGGGGCTTTGCCAGTGAGCTGTACAAGGGCAGTCCTCACTCTGCTTCCGAAAAAAGGGGATTTGGGCCTCCTGAAAAACTGGAGACCCGTTTCCCTTCTCTGCACTGATTACAAAATCTTGGCAAAAGTGCTCTCAAATAGACTAAAAGACTGTCTGGGCATGGTGGTGCATCCCAACCAAACCTACTGTATCCCTGAAAGAACAATAATGGACAATCTTTTTTTACTTCGGGACATTATTGACCTGTCACACTTGCAGGATGTGGATGTGGGTTTGTTGTCACTGGACCAGGAGAAAGCTTTCGATCGTGTTGATCACAAATATTTATTTAAAACACTCACAGCTTTTGGTTTTGGGGACAACTTCGTGACGTGGATAAAGGTACTGTATTCGAGAGCAACAGCACTGTTAAAGGTGGGAGGGGGACTTAGCAGGCCTGTGTCCGTTTGCAGGGGGATTCGGCAGGGGTGTCCCTTATCGGGTATGCTATATGCCATAGCTATAGAGCCTCTCCTACACCGGCTTAGGCAGCGTCTCTCGGGGCTGAGCCTGATGGAAGACCGGATGCGTACAGTGACTTTGTCAGCATATGCTGATGATGTCACGGTGTGTGTCACGTGTCGGGGTGACGTTCAGATCCTTGAACAGGCACTGCAGCTGTATGAACGGGCTGCTTCTGCCAGGGTCAACTGGTCAAAGTGCGAGGGGCTTCTGCTGGGGGGGTGGAGTACCAAGGAGCGGCCCGTTCTCCCAGCTGGGCTGCAGTGGAGCACGGAGGGGATAAAGGTCCTAGGAGTCTTTCTGGGGACAGCAGACTTTCAGAGGAAGAACTGGGAGGGTCTAGTCGAGAAGGTTAGTGCCCGATTGTCTAGATGGAAATGGGTCCAGCCCCAGTTGTCCTACAGGGGGAGGACTTTGGTGGCCAACAACCTGGTTGCATCTTTGTTATGGCACCGTGTAGCAGTTGTCGTTCCCCCAGACACCGTCATTGCAGAAATCCAGAGACGAATAGTCGACTTCTTCTGGGGCGGACACCACTGGCTCCGATCGGCTGTTCTGTACCTCCCTGTGGCAGAGGGGGGTCAGGGGTTGGTCCACCTCCGGAGCCGCATCACCGCTTTTCGGCTGCTGACTGTGCAACGGTTGCTGTACCGAACGCTGCAGCCCTGGACGGACACAGCTTCTCTGCTGCTGCGCAGGGTACAAGACCTCAAATATGATAAGCACCTGTTTCTTCTAGAGCTGGATAGCGTGGACACATCAAGGACATCCCGGTTCTACCAGTCAGTCCTCTGTGCGTGGAGGACTGTTTTGCAGATGAGGAGAGACCACTCTGAGTTCTATGGCGAGGTGGAGGAGGAGCCTCTGTTTTTCAACCCGGCAATCCAGAGCAAACTTCTCGCCACTGTCAGTGTCCGGAGGATCTTTACAGCAGCCGGGCTGACGAAGCTGGCGGGGCTGAGATCGGGGGGGCAGTGGAAATCTGCTTCTCAGTTGTGCAAGGACACTGGGTTTAATTCATCCCGGCTAATGGAGAAACTGGTGCAGGAAGTGGCCAATGGTCTTCCCGGCTCCTTTCGGAGAGCTTTGGGGGCGGAGTCTGATGACGATCGTACCCGGACTTTTCCGGATCTGCTCATTCGTGCTGCAGGGGAGGAGCAGGAGGGGGCTGTCGGGGCCCTGTTGTCTTTCAGCACGCCGGAGCTGTCAGGCTTCAGCGATACATCAAAGAAGAGTCTGTATGCGGTGTCTGTCAAAGTTTTGAACAGAGCGATGCTGGCCGGTGTCCGGGAGTCAAGGTGGCTGGGTGTGTTGGCGCCGGGTTCGTCTCCCAGGGGCAGCTGGAGGTCCCTGTACAAACCCCCGATAGAGAAACGCTGTGCGGATCTCCAGTGGAGGGTGGTGCACGGGGCCGTGGCCACGAACAGACATGTGGCACATCTGGATCCTGGATCGGGGAGTCAGTGTGGGTTCTGCCAGGCTGATGAGACTTTACATCACCTCTGGCTTGGCTGTCCCAGGCTGGCTCCTCTCTTCCGTCTGCTGAACCAGTGGGTGGGGGGTCTAGGACATACATACCAGGAGGAGCTTTTCATTTTTGGGCCCAGATACGCTGTAGCACGGCGTAGGAATATATGTCTGGTTAACTTCTTGTTGGGGCAGGCCAAAATGAGTATTTGGCTCACGAGAAGGAATAAGAAGATAGAGAGTGGCTCGGTAGACGCAGAGCCGATGTTCAAAGGGCTGGTGTCTGCACGGCTGAAAGTTGAGTTCGCCTATTATAAAATGGTGGCACAGTTAGAGGAGTTTGTCTCTGGGTGGGGAGAGGGGAACGTTTTATGTTGTGTCGCTGAGGATGTGTTGACCTTAAACTTTTGATGCCGAACCATACAAAAATATGGGATGACTCTCTGACTTTCTGTTTTTATTTGTTTTTTTTGGATGTGATTGTTTGTTGTGATCTGTGATTGATTATTTGTGATCTTGACCAATAAAGGGATGGTTAAAGGTCTCCTCTCCTCTCCTCTCCTCTCCTCTCCTCTCCTCTCTGCTGTTGCACCACCACCGTTCTGTTGTCCTGGGAGCCTGAAGGAAGTGCAGAGAGCAGCGCTGACAAAGCAGGCTGTCAGTCACGATCAGGAGCTGCCACTGTGATGTGTGTTTACAGGAGCAGAGACTCAGCCTCGTACACACTAAAGGAGCTGTTTTTAAATCTCCCAGCCAGAGTGCAGACAGATCTTTAAATAACCTGTCATCGCCAGATTACATGAAATTACACTTTTTCAAGGCTCAAGCTAAATGCTTATCCTGAGCCCTACACACACACACACACACACACACACACACACACACACACACACACACACACACACACACTTAAACACTAACTGATCCCAGCACTGCCTGGTTCTGTTGCACTGCAAAAACTCAAAATCTTACAGGGAATATTTATCTTATTTCTAGTTAAAATGTCTCATTTTTAGTCAAGAAATCTCATTACACTTAAAACAAGAGTCATTACCAGAAAAATAACTTGTTATTTGACAATTTTCACCTGTTTCAAGTACATTTTCACTTGAAATGAGTAGAAAAATCTGCCAGTGGGACAAGATTTATCTTCTTATTACAAGCAGAAAAATCTTGTTCCACTGGCAGATTTTTCTAGTTATTTTAAGTGAAAATCTACTTGAAACAGGTGAAAATTGTTGTTTTATTCCAGTGATGAGTCTTGTTTTAAGTGTAATGAGATTTTTTTTACTAAAAATGAGACATTTTAACTAGAAATAAGACAAATATTCTTGTTAAGATTTGGGGTTTTTGCAGTGTGAGATGCTGCAGGGGTTAGCTGCAGGTACATGTCCTCAAGGCCCGCACGGCCACAGACCCCCTGTGGCAGGGTGGAGGAGCAGCCACTCAGTTGATTGGGCACACCTGTGTCCAATCAGCCTCTCCACCCTGCCTGCCTTCATAAGGAGCAGCTGCACACCAGCAAGAGGGCTGCTGGAGGAAGCTGCTGGAGGTGATGGCACATGTGTCTTGGGTGAAAGAAGAGAATAAAGAGTTCCTGCACTAAACCCTGTGTCCTCTGTCCCGTCGGTCGACCCCCGTAGCACTAGCCTTGCTACACCCCCCTCCCCCTGACCTCGGGCTACCTCAACTACTGACATGGGGACTCTGTGAACAGAGAGGCTTGGGCCGGTCCAGCGCTGACCAGACCACATGTCCAGTGCTGCTGCAGCTCTGGTCTCTGGCTTCAGGGGAGGACATTTCTGACCAGTATTCCAGCCTTCTGTATCTGTCCTTTTCTATTATTCACCCCTAATTTCATCCGTTCTTGATCTAATAAAAGTTGATTTGGCCAAGGTTTTACAATTTAATTTGCTCATTCTTTTTGTCAGACCAGAATTTTGAGGTTTTTAAATACCTGACGTGTTTTGGCAATTCCTTCCGCCTTCATTAGTCACCAGATGTGTGTGTGAGCAACCAGGCGGGACTCACCTGTCAGAGTCTGCCGTCACCCCCCCCCCCCCCAGTCTCTATGGCCTCCCTGATCCAGCGCTGGTGATTCTGGCTGAACACACTGCAAAAACTCAAAATCTTGGCAAGAATATTACTTATTTCTAGTTAAAATGTCTCATTTTTAGTCAAAAGAAAATCTCATTACACTTAAAACAAGACTCATCACTGGAAAAAACAACAATTTTCACCTGTTTCAAGTAGATTTTCACTTAAAATAAGTAGAAAAATCTGCCAGTGGAACAAGATTTTTTTGCTTGTAATAAGAAGATAAATCTTGTCCCACTGGCAGATTTTTCTACTTATTTCAAGTGAAAATTTACTTGAAACAGGTGAAAATTGTCAAATAAGTTATTTTTCTGGTAATGACTCTTGTTTTAAGAGATTTTTTTTGACAAAAAATGAGACATTTTAACTAGAAATAAGACAAATATTCCTGGTAAGATTTTGAGTTTTTGCAGTGTAGCCTCAGAATCACCTCAGAACCAGAACCACCTCAGAACCAGAACCGCCTCAGAACCAGCAAGTAAATAAAACAAACACAATCCATCACCGCTCCAACCCCTCCCTATTCTGACTAAAAGCACATGTTCTGGTCCCAGCACATGAAACCAGGCTCAGTCCCGAGTGTGTGTGTCACATGTTTCCCTGGTGATGGAGACGGAGCTCTGAGATGCTTTAGCAGCAGCAGCTGCACAAACAGTGATCCTGAGGCTCCATGAGGGTACACTGGTACAAATATGGTGCTTGATCTACTTAAATAAATGAAGGCAACTTTTTGCATGAGATTATTATGTAGATCAAGAAAGACTAGTCTTTGTATAAACTACTTAATTTTTTGTATGTAAATAATCGTTTGCAAGTACAGTCAACTTTATTGTGTTAAGTTTACTTTATTTATCAAAATTAAGTTGACTTGACTTTACTTACAAATGAATTTTGTACATACTAAAAATTGAGTAGTTTATACAAAGACTAGTCTTTCTTGATCTACATAAAAACCTCATGAAAAAGTTGCCTTAATTTTTAAAAGTAGATCAAGCAAGATATTTTTACTGTGGTTTCTACTTAAACAAATAAAGCATGTTTCATCTAAACGTTGGTCAATCTGCCCAATAGATTAAAACTGTTAAAGGAAAAGTAAATACAACAAGATCATTGCTTGTTGTTTGTGTGTAAATGAAAAGATTACTGGGATTACATAAATACTGCTGGTTAAGGAAAAAATGCACAATGTCTTGTTTTTTGAACAAATGCAGATTAAGTTCAAAACTAGATTTATTCATGTAAAGCAACAAACTTCATTTTTAATTGTTAATATCACAGATTTAAATATGTTATATTTACATGCGCTTAGATTTTATTTTTTTCAATGTAGGCGGACGGGGCCCCCGGGGGCCGCCGGTAGCCCGGCCCCCCGGGGGCTACCGGCCCCTGAGACAGAGCACCGGCCCCTGAGACAGAGTACCGGCGCAGGCCGGAACAGGGGAGCTGCAGCCCTGGGAAACAGTCAACAGAGATCCAGCAGACGGGGTCTGGTTCTGCTCAAGGCGTGTTTGGGAAGTGTTTCCACCAACAGATGAAGTCATCCGTGCTTAAACAGCCGCCCCGGCCTGGGCTCGTCAGACCTAACAAAAGAAATGATCTCACTCACTTTTCTTTGCCCTTCTTTCCCAGGGTGTTCCCCTGTCTCTGGCCTGTACTGACCCGGGACAGATCCCCCCCTCCCGGACCCTGTACAGGATTAGGCTAGAGAGAGGCTGCAGGAACACAACAGCCCAGGGGGCTGCTTGGTTGCTTGAACGGTGTAGGATGAGGAGACAGGTAGGGTTGCCAACCGTCCCTTAAAAAACGGAATCGGCCCGTATTTATAAACTAAAGTATGCGTCCCGTATGGAGCTGGAAAGGGACGCACTTTGTCCCGTATTACTGTGAGAGTAAAAAAAAAGCCATAAAATGCCAATGGAAAATGGAGCGGTTCAGTTCACAAGTTATTTTGTTCTGTTTTACTCCAACTGTAGCTACAGTCATGGCCTTTGAGGCACAAATATGTTTACAAGTTTTCTACAGACTTTCTGTTTGCACTTTTGTTATTGCACTAAAAATGTGCACTATTACAGAATGGATGTTCTGCTTTCTTTCTATTGTTTTATATTAATTTATACAATTTTAAGTTAAGCAGGACGGGTTTCTGTTTTAGAAAGATACTTACCGTATTTTATTCAGTCCATTTTGTTATTTTGTATTAAAGTGAATTGCTGGATAATAATTTGTTTTCCATGTGTTCATGGTATTCAAAAATATGCATCTAATTCAATTCATGTTTGAGTCAAATAGTTAAAAAATCGTTTCACTCACAAAAAAAATTCACCACGCCAGGAAGGGTGAAGGCAGTCGGGTTGGCCGGCCCTGCCGATGACGTGTCCCTTATTTATTTTTCAGGGAGGTGGCAACCTTAGAGACGGGTGGTCACACTTGGGAAACTGAGCCTGACAACATGTCTTCTAACTTTTACCTTTGGTACTGTTTCCTCCAAACCCTGATATCTGCAGTAGTGAGATCCCGGTGCAGCATCAGTGAAATATTCCTGACATTTCAGCCAGTGCATGTGTCTGATTTGGGCTGCAACAAAGCCCAGTCCTGCACCCCTCAACAACAATGACCTCAGTGTTAACCCTCTCCTTCTGTCCTGAATCCCAGCCAGACAGACAATGGGACAGTTTGTAGGTCAGTGTCCTGCCCCACTATCCTCCGCTGACCCACCGGCAGGCTGTCATGGGTTCTGATTAACACAACAGGCTTTAGCGGATGAAGGAGCTCCAGCCCCTGATTTCTTTTTCTACACTGACAAATCCTCTTACCCCGACGAGGCATTATTAAAGAGCAGTGAAAAATAAATCTATCTTGTTTAAGGAATTTTGGCGAGCCAATAATTTCAAAATCTGTGCAGGCTGCATCCGGGAACTACGGAAGAGTATTAGGGCCAGGCAGGAGAAAAGATATTTGAGGGGGGAAGATTTTCTTTTATTATTGTGCATTTCGAGAAAAAAGTCGAAATGTCAGGGTTTAACATTTCCCCCAGTTTGAGTTTCAGTTCTTTTTCTTTTTTTTTTAAATATTTTTATCCCGGTTTTTTCCCATTTTTACCACCCCGTGCTCCTACCTAAGTGACAGTCCTGGGCATTGCCATCCTCTACCAACCCCGGGAGGGCCCTGCACTGAGCTCAGGTCTCCTCCTTAACCTGAGGAGTGAGCAGGCCGCATCTTTTCACCAGACAGGGTGGGGTTTCTCCGGCCGAACGTAGCGCGTGGAAGGATCACGTTATTCCGGCCGGATCCTCCCCACCCCATCTGGTGCCCCGGTTGGCCAGAGGGGGCAGTATAGCCCAGGACTGTTGCATGTTTTTGTGAGGGTAGAGAACATTAGCTACCCAAGGGAACACGGGGAGAACATGCAAACTCCACACAGAAAGATCCTTTCACCAACCCCACCCATGGTGTGGGCACTGAAGTCATGGGGGAACTAACACGCACTTCAGCGCCCACAGCGGGAATCGAACCCAGGACCTTCTTGCTGTACGGCTGCACTACCTGCTGCGCCACTGTGCCCCTCGAGTTTCAGTTCTGTCTCTCCTGTTTCCCATCTGCCCTGATTGTCTGCACCCGTGTCTCGTTATCCCCTGTGTATATCTAGTCTTGTCTTTCCCCTGCTCCCGGTTGGTCCGTACTGTTTGCTCCCTCCATTTTCTCCTCCTCTAGTTTTTGGAATCCTGTTTTTGTTCTGCCTTTTTGATCCTGCTCAGCAGCGTTTTTGGTTTGTCTTTACAAATAAACCTGAGTTTTCTCTCCCTCAACAAACCACCCCGTGACACGAAATGTTGAGGAAAAAAGTCGAAATGTCGATATTAATGTTGAGATACAATTTCAAGAATAAAGTCGAAATTTCACCTTTTTTCTCAACATTTCGACTTTTTTCTCGAAATTGTACTTCAACATTAATCTCGACATTTCGACTTTTTTCTCAACATTTCGACTTTTTTTCTCGAAGTGCATAATGAAAAAAAAATCTTCCTCCTAGAATGTTATTTTTCTCCTGCCTGGTGCTAATACTGTTCCGTAGGGAACTGGACCGGGCCGTGTATCCGTGGATAGTATAAATGAGCGTGCAGAGTGCATGTGGGATGTGCGTCGACAGATCAGGACACATGTTGAAATGTTTGGAGCTCCTACATTTAAAGGTCTGTCTCTCAGTGACCCTGTTCAGGTTATTTATCCTGTAAACGATGCGTTTCAGCTCCATCAGTGGAATATTTTTTGGGGAATATTTTATTTTCAGTTTTGCAATGTATACAAACATATATCAACAGTATATACATAATATAACCCCCCGCCCGAAAAAAAAGTCAGTGTGGAAAGTCAATACAAACAACTACATTAAGTACTTGGTGTATGAGATGTATCAATATGGTCTAGATAAGGCTGCAAAATTTTCAAAAAGGTTTTCTGAGACAATATGTGATTTTTCTTTTTCCAGGGGGATGCAATTATTCATCTCAAAAGATCATCTGTGGATAAATAGAGGGGAATCAGATTTCCATGACACTGCAATGCACTTCTTGGCCACACACACAGTAACTTCCATGAATTTGAGTTGTGCTGTTTAGAGAACCAGGAATACATGTGAAGTTCCCCAGTAAACCCAGTTCAGGGTCCAGTGGAAACTAACTCCTGTGATCCTGGTTAAAGTGAGCAGATATCAGGCCAGAAAGGCCTCACTTTGGTGCACACCAGGTACAATGCAGAAAGGAACCAACTTCATTGTCACATCTGAAGCATCTCTGACAGCTCAGATTTGAATGAATGTCATTTTTCTGGGGTACGGTATAATTGCTGTGGAATATTTGACCAAAGCGTTTCACACGTGTTACTTCCGGAAGCTGCTCCAACTTCTCCATCTGTGCCTGTTTCCCAGAGGGGGGTGACCTCGGTTCAGGCCTCTCTCAGGCCGCACTGCCTCTCTTCCTGTTTTTGAAGGCGTTTCAAGCGATTTTCATCTCAGTTGGAAGAATGTGCGGTAACATGTTGGTTTAGGGTTTGAGCTGCCAAAACCGGGTTGCACTCCTCAAACTGCTCAGTTATTCATATATATGTCCAGCCATCTCACACAAACACGTGGCCTTAATTAGAATTGATTAGTTATGATATATGCTTGCCTTATAGAGGGAATGTGCATGACGTCACAGATGCAACTTCACAGCGGGTTACGCCCACTGAGTGTCAGAAAGACTGAGTGTCAGAGAGACTGAGTGGCAGCGTAAACTTTCAGTTTGAGTAACTGGAAAACATCTAAAATGGGAAAGAGCTGTTGTACGATCAACTGTACTCATAGATTTAGCAAGAAATCAGAGTTATCGTTTTACAGACTGCTGAAAAATAAGCTTAAGAGAGACAAATGGATCTCTGCAATTCACAGAAACAACTGGATTCCAGACACCGAAACGTGGATTTGTGGTTCCCATTTTGTATCATGTAATGTTGGATTTTTGGGTAGCTAACGTTAAACGGTCAAATCATAAAGTTTCGGTGTCCTCATCACTTTAATTTCACCAACAAATCCTGCCTTGAAGTCGGATCAAGCGTCAAAACTTTTGTAAGCCTTCAAGCTTTGCTTCGTGTATTTCCCCAGCGTAGAAATTAAGTACATATAAATATCAGGAAACTGGATTGGTGGCCAAATATTAATGTCCATGGACCACTGGTTCTTGGTAACTGTACCAAATATTAATGTCCATGGACCACTGGTTCTTGGTAACTGTACCAAATATTAATGTCCATGTACCACTGGTTCTTGGGGTAACTGTACCAAATATTAATGTCCATGGACCACTGGTTCTTGGGGTAACTGTACCAAATATTAATGTCCATGGACCACTGGTTCTTGGGGTAACTGTACGGGTCACCGTCAAGTCCAACTGATGCTAATTTAAGCCGATAATCGGCTGTTATCCCGTCTTCTCCACTAGTTGCAGCTGTTTTTGCCACTCAGTGTGAGTAAAGGGGCTGGTCCAGTGGGGAAGTGACATCAATGCAGACCCTCTATAGGGGGGGGCCACTATTTATTAGTACCAAACCAATAGTCGTGTTGTCAGTGGTGTGTTGAGACATTTGACCCCTGGGCATCTCCAACGACGAGCCGGACTTTAAGAGGTTGTGAGGCTGCTCTCAGGCGTGGAGGATCAGAATCAGGACAGAATCCAGACCCAAACACAGTGAAGGTTTCATCACTAAATAATGGAGGCCCCCTGTGGCTCGGCTTGCTTCAGCTGAAAAGTTGAAGTTTAATTGTGACGTTGATAAAATTAAGCTTATTCACCAACTTGGTGGATTGCTTAAAGTTCCTGCCAATTTCCAGAATCTTTAGGGGTTTGTTTTTATTGCCACCAAGGGGGCAATCAATCAGCAAATGCTTTTAAACCCCCGGCCGCAAAGAAAGCGCTGCTTGGGAGCGGGGAGACTGCTGGGTGGCGCCCGGCATCCCAGCTACACAAAGTTAATGTGGACAACTTGTACTTTTACTCATTTGGTTTTCCGAGGTTGGAAGAACACGCGTTTCCTGCTTGGCCCATCGCTGCCGTGACCAGCGGCCCGGGGTCCATCCCCCTCTCAGACTGGGACTGAAATATCCTGAAGGCTCTCAGGATTTAAACTTCCACATGACCATTTCTGCCTCAGCTGTTAATCTTATGGCGCTTTTCCACTAGCTTTTCCACCGGCTCGACTCAACTCGGCCTAGTTTCTTTTCCATAACAATCAGCACCCAGATCAGAAGTAGGAGGTTGGAGAGAAGCTGCTGTGACGTATTTGATTGTGGGATCTAAATGAAGAAGACAACAACACTAAAGATGTAGAACCTGGAGGAGATGATAGATGTGCTGCTGGGACTGTGGTTTGTGTTTGATATCAAGTAAAAAAATGAGAGTGAGAGAAGATTCAAGCGGCGACACTTTTTAATTTTCTTGTTAGTTTGTCTCGGCGCTGCTGAAAAGTCAGCTGGAGCCGCGAGCATCTATGAAGTGACAGAGCTCCTGGTGGATCTGGTCGTTCCTTATCGCCCGTCTAGATCCCTTTTTAATTCTGTCCTCAGCACCAGGTTTATGAACATCTGCACCTCAGAGTTGGATCATGAAACAGACTTTTGCTGCCGTTGTCTGTCGAATAAAATGAACAAGAATCCGTCAGAGTCTCTTTCTCTGATTTCCGCCTCCTGACGTCTGACTCCAACCCCCCGACCAATCAGTGGTCTGTAGTGTGATGATGTCAGATACAGCCGACTCAGCCGCTTAGAACCTCGGCAGAATAGTTACAGAAAAGTATCTACTCTGCACGTTAGACCTCTAGTGGAAAAGCACAAAACTGAGGCGAGTCGAGTCGGGCTGAGTAGGTACTAGTGGAAAAGCGCCATTAAATGAACTACCGCTGAAGTGGCTAGCGGGTTGGCTGTATTCTTAGAAATACTGCCCTTTAGTACATAAATATTGGGAACTACAAATGTGACCTCCAATGTGTGTTATGTTTGTTAAACCCTTTGGCTCTTTGGGGAGCATAGGTCATTCATGAACTTCTTCCAGCTGGTTCAGTGTTGAGCGATCTTCTCTGCTTCCTTCCAAGATGTTCCTTTCTCCTTGAGTTCTGCCTCGACAGACCTTTTTCCAGCTGTTTTTGGGTCTTCCCGGTTTTCTTTCCCCCTGAGGGTTCCAGGTTAAGGCCTGCCTGGTTGTGTTGGATGCTGGTTTTCTCAAGGTATGCCCGATCCAGCCCCATTTCCTATGTCTTATCTGGGTTTCTATTTGTTCTTGTTGTGAGGCTTGCCAGAGCTCTGTGTTTGTGATGGTGTTAGGCCAGTAAATTCCTAAGATGTGTCATAGGCATTTGTTTATGAATGTTTGCACTTTGTTTGTTGTTGCTTTTGTGGTTCTCCATGTTTCCGCACCATACAGTAAAACTTGACGTTGGAATTGAAGATGCGGAGTTTGACTTGCGTGGAGATGAGTTTGGAGTTCCATACTTGCCGTAGTATTAGAAAAGCTGTTCTGGCTTTCCCTATTCTAGCTTGTATGTCTTTGTCGCTGCCTCCATCCCTCCCTACGATCATGGGCGTCAGTTTGATTTCAGAAGTGCTGGGGACATTTACCATAAACCTGAGTAAGGTTTGAAAAGTGCTGGGTACGAGCTAGGCCCATTACTTCCGAATTGAGGTTTCATGATAAATAATAGGCATTGCATTAGATGATGCGTAATATGTCCCCATATTAAAAGCCATCTGCGCGGTCTTATTTAGGTCGTCGGAAACATCATGGGTTGGGACAATTCGTCATGGGTAGGCCCTATTCGTATTTCAAAATCCGCATTTCAGTACAAGACTCAACTGAAGGTGACTTCATCATGTCAAAGAGAAAAGCTGGAACAGATATCAGGTCGTTTTTCATCAAGCAAAAAATGTGTTGTAAGTATAAGTATAGTGAGTGATACAAATCACTTACTCACCTTATACTGCTCTGTATTAATATTATCTTATCTTCTGATCTGCCAGCACTGACCTTAATGCGTCCATGGTAGTTAGCCGTTAGCTACACTAGAGCACTACAGGTCAAATAAGCAGCTAGTGCTAGCTAGTAAACAGATAATTGCCTTCAATGTATTTAATTGAATGTTCACGTGTGTCCATACTCTCACTGCGTGTGTCGTGTTTTCCAAACTCGGTGTGGAGGGGGGAGGGGTAGCCTGATTATCATCCACTTCCAAATCACTTCTGTTCGAGACTTGCTGATGGTGTTGCGTCACTAGGAGGGCGAGGCCTGGCTAGGGGAGGGGCGTTCTTGAGCAGCTTCTGAACCAAAATTCAGTTTCTGCACCAAAAGCGGCATTTGCACTTTCTCTACTTAATTTTTTATTAATTTTTTTTTTAAGTGGTGGGGACAAATCTGCTCGTCAGACAAAGTGGTACGGACGCGTCCCCACCGTCCCCGGTGGAAATGACGCGCCTGCCTACGATGCTTCCCAGATATGTGTATGTGTCCACCTCTTGCATTGCCTCTCCATCCAGGTTTATGATATTGTTTGTTTTGTGGTCTATATTTATCACCTTTGTTTTGCTTTCATTGATGTGAAGTCCTGTAGTGGCTGCTGTTTCAGCAAGTTTTGTGAATTTGGTTTGCATTTGTGCTTGGGTGGTAGACAGGAGGACTATGTCATCTGCAAAATCTAGGTCTTCTGACCTCCAATACTTGGGTATTTACAAAGGAAGTAAACAGGTTTTGGCTCCTCTCTAATTCAGGCCTTAAGCTCCACCATATAAATAGCAAAACAGCAGGGAATGAAAGTGCTGTACAGACAGCACAATAAGGACTTTCAGCCGTCTAATTAACTCTCTAACTTCCTCGTTGCTGTCTGGGTCATGTCCAACTGGACTGCATGTAGCTGGATCAGGAATAGAAACAGTTCCTCCTTCACACTTCACACACTGACGTGCTGGCAGCAGCTGACTCCGGCGTGGCCCCGCAGAACAGCGTGACGGACCGGCGTGCACGGGCCGCTGCATGGCAACAGATGGGAGGTGTCTGTCTCCCTGATCTCTTTAAGTCTGCTGCAATCCCTGAACTCCCTGCCACTAATTCAGCTCCAGGTCGTATCCGGGTTACTGGCGCGTCTCAGATTCTTCCACCTTTGACCAGATCTGCAGGCCCAATCCCATCAGAAATAGGAGGTCTTTGTCCGGAGCTGCGATCTGGCCCCGATCCAGGGCCAGTAATACACCAGAATGTGTCTTAATCACTGGGTATCGGGAAGTGTGACTCAGAGTCAGGGGTCCTCATTCCTTTTGGATGTTTTTCCCAGACGGCACTCGGCCCAGTCGCTGCAGCCAGGGACCAGCTCTCACACTCACTTCCACTTTTTAAACATCACACACACAAATGGGCCTCAGAAATATTTGATTTAGTAGTAGAGGGAGGACTTGAAGAACATTATTTTCAAATGAAAAAGGTAGTGATAGAGGAATTTTTGCAAATTTCCCCTCTGTGGGACTATTAAAGGTTTATCTTACTTATCTTATTTTATGACCATATTCAGTCTAAATATGCACAACTATGGGTAAAAGAAAACCTGCAGAATGCAAAACTGCGAACTTATTGTTTATTTAAGAAAAAGTACGAATGTGTAAAAAAAAATATATTAATTATAATCTGGCTAAAAGTAAGAGAAAATAGAATATGTCAGTACTGTGAATTAAATGCGGTGGAGAGTGAAATTCATTTTCTTTTATATTGTCTTTTATATCATGATTTACGTCACGTCTTGTTTAAAATAATTTATAATCCTGATTTAGATCTGTTAAGTATGGAGGAAGGCGTTTTAATTGAATATCTTTTTGAAAATATTTTAGTTTTTTCTGAATTTTTATTTAAAGCCTGGGATAGAAGGAGAAAGGTAACTTATATGGGATAAAATCCTCAATTTGTGTGTGTTTCTCTGTGACATGGACTGCATATTATTATTGTATGGATGGGTTCTATTGTCTGTAAGGGTTGGTATTGGCTGGTGGGGAGTGAGTTATGATATGATCTAATTATGGACTTGGGTATGGGGGGGCTGTGTGCGTGTGGGTCGCTATTTCTGTGGGTGTATTTTTTTTGTATTTTTTTTGTTCATTTTCTAGTGTGGGATATTTTATTTTGTTTTAATTTTAATTTTAATTGTATTTATTATTATTATTTATTGCTGCTTATTATCATTATTATTATTTGTAGCTGGAAATAGGTGGTTCACACACTGGAATGTTATATTTTGATGTAATTAATGTGTCTGTGTAATCCCATGAGGGATGGGTCATTTAAATGTCCGGACTCGAAAATAAAATAATAAAATAAAATAAAATAAAATAATTCATTCATTCATTCATTCATTCACACTAAACAAATGTTTCATAATGAAGGAGTATTTATCAAAAAAACGTTCCTTTATGAGTCACTCGCTGGGCATTAATACAAAATGAAGGGAGAAATAAAATAAGCTGAGTCTTCTTTCTGTTCCCTTTCATTCAAGGAAAGAGATTTGTTGTAATTATATTGAACTGTTTTGTTTTTCTTTTAATGAATGAAATAAAGAATAAAAAAAATAAAATAAATAAACTCTCGTAAATGCAGATTAAATAAAGAAAAAAGGTGGAAGTGGAAATCCCACACTAAAAACCTTCATATTTGCTCCTTGCTTCTAACAAACCAGCGGGCCCGTGGACTTGAATGTCCAGTTCTAGACGTTGAGACATTGGGCGGTAAATGGAGAAAACTTGTCGTCTAAGGCCCTGTCCCAATACTCCCACTACCCCTACTTTTCATCCCTACCCCTAAATTTTGTGCGTTCCCGTGAGGGTAGTGGTGTCCCAATTCCTCTTTTCACCTAGGGGGAGTGAAGAAAACTAGTGCAGTTGCTATGAATCTGTCCCTACGGACGTAGGGATTTCTGATCCTCACTAGCTGATCTAGGGACAAAAACATTTCCCAGTCGTCATTTGCAGACTGAATCCAAAAAAAAAACAAGGCGGACATTTCTTATTTTTTAGTGAATAAAATCAATATTTTGAGTTAGTTTCTGCATAAAAACGCGTTTTTGATTACATTTCTAGCGAGAAATATATATTTTACTTTCATAATATTCACTCAGTGAATGTACATAAGCACTAGTTTGCCCGTTTGCCGAAGATCACGCCAGAATAAAGGCTGATTTATGGTTCCGCGTTACACCAACGCAGAGCCGTAGGCTCTGCGTCCATGTTACGCAGGCGACGCGCACCGTACGCCGTACCCTACGCTTAACAGCGCTACAAATGAAATTAAAACAGCTTTTGGCTCTCAGCTTCCTGATTTTAGTGGTGGTGCTGAAAGTAGGAGTAGTGGGAGTTTTGGGACAGGACCCTGGGAAGATTTCAAGTGCCCTAAAATCTGTCCCTTCTTTTTTAGGGGTAGTGAAAGAAAGTAGGGCTAGAAAGTAAGAGTATTGGGATTGGGCCAAAGTCACCACCTGAACTAAGGAAGGAGATTTTAGTCAGACTCACATGGCCGGAGCAGATTTTATTTGATTTCACTGGTACTATTATGTTGTAACTCTGTGATTTAACCCTTGACTAGGTTTTATGATTAATTCCACAACAGCAGCAGCAGGTGACCCATGATTTCTGTTCATAGTTCATGTAAACAGTTAAACTGAGTTGTATTGTATCAGAGTCCTATCCAGGTGAATGTGGAGTCCTAGCTCTGATTATTCTAGACGTCATTCTAATGTGGGCTTAAGGAGGAGGATTCACCTCCCATTGTTGTTTTCCCTCCACAAGTGCTGTGAAACTTTCATTGCCTGAGAAACTGGGCTCTCTAAAGCTCAAAGGAGGACAAACCCGCCAACTAGGACTATACTACTCTTGGACCAGTACAGGACTGTCTCAGAACATTACAATATTGTGATAAAGGTCTTTATTTTCTGTAATGCAATTAAAAAACAAAAATGTCATACATTCTGGATTAATAATAATAATAATAATAATAATAATTTCAATGTATATAGCGCTTCTCACCTGAAGCGACAGATCTCAGAGCGCTTTACAAAGAAGACTAAAAATCAGACTAAGAGACTAAGACAAAGCCTAGCTACTAAATAAGATAAAAAGTTGTGGGCAGAAAAAAAATATTTGAATAAAAGGGGTCAAAGGAAGAGTTCAGGGGAAAGGGGACGGATTCATTACAAATCAACTGAAATATTGCAAGCCTTTTATTATTTTAATATTGTTGATTATGGTTTACAGTTTAAGATTCAGATTCCCAGAATATTCTAATTTTTTGAGATAAGATATTTGAGTTTTCTTAAGCTGTAAACCATGATCAGCAATATTAAAATAATAAAAGGCTTGCAATATTTCAGTTGATTTGTAATGAATCCAGAATGTATGACATTTTTGTTTTTTTAAATTGCATTACAGAAAATAAAGAACTTTATCACAATATTCTAATTTTCTGAGACAGTCCTGTATACCTTGATATCTAGTAATGTACATTTTCAGGACTTAAACAAACAAAACTGGAAGGACATTCATTTTCATTTACTTGAATATTGCTGTATACCGTTTTATCTACTTGTTCTTTCCAAATAAAGAAACAACTATTTTAAAAAAAGACTCACATGGCAGGCGTTTGCTGTGCAGGTTTGCTGCCGGGGCACTCATGTTCCTGGAGAGTGTCAGTGTGTCAGAAGTGATGGAGAGAGGTGACGGTCTACCAGAGAGCATCTCCAGCCTCCACCGGTGCTCAAGCAAAAGGAAACGGACTGATAACCCGGCTGCCTGCCTGTCCTCGCTCCCCCGTCCCAGTCTGACTCACTTGGATGAGAGCAGGAACAAGTTTGTGGCTCTGTGGAGACAAGCAGCTGACCAGCGACAGGGAGGAGGGAGGAGGAGGAGGGAGGAGCCGGGGCAGGGCGAGGAAATGACAGGAGGGAAGGAGGGATTTCATTTAATGGAGCGGAAAATACCAAGGAGGGACAGACACAAGCCTGTGTTATTTTGGTCTTATCTTTATCTCCTCCCTTCCCGCCTCACTTCCCTTTTTTTGTCCTTTTTCTAAGAAAATCTGACATGTGAAAAACGCTGGCACGGACGGGGCAACTCTGACCCCCGTGTGGCCTCCCCTCTACATTTCAAAGTATTCGTTTGTTTTATTAAGATCCCCATTAGCTTTTGCAAAGCAGCAGCTATTCTTCCTGGGGTCTTCATATTCTCATGAGTGACAATACAGTGTACACACAATAGAAACCAAACAGAAAAAATACTCACAAATATATACAGAAACACAAAAATTCACACATACAAAACATATAAACAACAAAACCTACAACACAAGCTCCTTCATTGAATCATCACGAATACTTTTGTTACATTGCAAAGATGCCATGACCCAACAATATGAGTACCGCTTTAAAATGTAAAAATTTGTGTTGAATAATAATCTTTTAGTTTCATTTTAAAACTTGTATTTTTCTGTTGCGTTCCATAATCAGGAAGTGAATTCCACTCCATTGCTCTGTCTATCACTGTGTCAGCAGATGTGTTAGATTTTAGTAGATTTTAGTTGAAGGTATAGTCTGTATAAATTACAAAATCAGCAGTTCAGGGAAAATACAGGACTCTCAGAAAATTAGAATATTGTGATTTTCTGTAATGCAATTACAATTGCTGATCATGACTTACATCTTAAGAAAACTCAAATATCCTATCTAAAAAATTAGAATATTCTGTGAATCTTAATCTTAAACTGTAAACCATAATCAGCAATATTAAAATAATAAAAGGCTTGCAATATTTCAGTTGATTTCTAATGAATCCAGAATGTATGACATTTTAGTTGTATTAATTGCATTACAAAAAAAATAAAGAACTTTATCACAATATTCTAATTTTCTGAGACAGTCCTGTATAAGCTCAGTTTGAACTTGATGGATGAAGTGTGTCTCAAAAGAGTTGGGACGCGGCACCGAGCAGACGCTCCAGAGACATGGGGGAAAGTCTCATTCATTAGCAAAGAGACAAAGAATGAATAAAACAATCAGATCTTTGTTCCAACAAAGCAGTCTCAACTACAAAAGCAAGGAAACATTTAAAGTCTGTCATTGCAGTTGAACTTCCACTGTCCTCGTCTTCTGAAAGGAAAATGGTCCAGTTGTATCTCCAGTGTGGGTCTCTGGGGCCTGCTGGAGGCAGCAATCACCTCTTTTTACCTGCCATTGTTCATGTTATGTTTATTTAATAATTGCTCGGGGTCATGTTCTGGTCTCTGGAAAGCACCTTGAGACGACCTGTGCTGCAATAGAGGCTATAAAGTAAAAAATGGAATCGAATGAATATTGATTGATTGATTGATTGAATTGTTTATTTTGAACATATAAGGGAAAAAATATAAAATTTTAAAACAAATTTAAAACATACAGAAAAAAGCAACAACAACAAAAACGTAATACAAACAGGGGGAAAAAAAAACAGTGTCCGAAAAGGAGCAGTTAGAAGTAAAACTTATTTAACCCTGCCCCTTTGTTACCTCTATTATAAAATAAATATTAATGATAAATAGCTGCTAATTTATCTATTAGGCTACAGATGTTCCCATTGGTTGAGCCTTTGCACCTAACCAGCTAACAAACACAATCTTTCCTTAACATAATTCCTCAATCAAATAACTTCCCAGAATTTCATTTTTGTACTGTTTTTTAAATGCAGCACTGGGAGGAACATCGTGCAACTTGTTAGGTTATAGACCTACAGGTCTGCCTGCACTTTCTTTATGTCTTCATTTACAAAGCTTTCTTTTATGCTATCTCAATATTAACACTTTATTTGGAAGATTTTAAATCAGTAGTCGTATGGATTATATATTTAAATGCTTCTGGTGTCCACTTTACTCTATTTTACTTTACTTTACTCTCCCTCCACCAAGAACCACTGCACTAAAGAGGCTACGATGTATAGAGCAGTAACATACTGGAATAAGCTTCCACCACATTTAACCATGATAAACAATAAAGCTAGATTCAAAAATAAATTAAGAAAAGCAGTACTTAGCAAAGAAGTCAGTTTTAGTTAGTTGGTTTATTCTGAAATTCTTGGTTTATTCTGAAATTCTTAGTGCCTAAAATTGAATATTTTTTGTTGTTTGGTTCTGGCTGGTTTCAACAATTTAAGGGTTTAATTCCATCACATTTCAGATCATTTTTGTTTAGATTTAGTTATGTTTTAATTGTAAGGATTGTATTTTATTGTTTTATGTGTGCAATGTTGGACCCCAGGGAGAATAGTCTTCACTGCAGTGACGACTAATGGGGATCCGGAATAAATAAATAAATAATTAAATGGATTGGGGGTGTCAAAAAATGTTCCGATAATACTTCTGTGCTGCAGAGAAACCTCACATGAATGTGACTCAGTCAGGGGAAAAGCCTCCACGCTGGTTTATCTGCCAGCTGAGTGTCCTGGACTCCATCTAGTGGTCGTCAGGCGGCAGCTCCAGGTTTATCACCGGGACTGGGGAGTAAAGAGCTGGCAGGGCCGGCCCAAGCCTCCATGGGGCCCAAGTCTCCATGGGGCCCTAAGCAAAATGTGATTTTGGGGCCCTCTATTACTGCCAATAATACTGATTATTGATCATTCACACACCCACTATAAACATATTTAATGTTCTTCCCTGTCATTACAAATACACTTGTAAAACTAGACTAGACTTGTAAAACTAACTAGGATTGTAATCCACAGTGATTAAGACCATGGAAGCTACAACAGATTAACAAACTTGGAGGAAAATCTTTCAATTAATATTGATCAAAGTCATTAACTGCCCCTACTGGCCACACAGAGAAGCAACAGGTCAAAGGTCAAAGGTCACAGTTGCAGCAGAGTTGTTTCCATCATCCTACTGTCAGCCTGGCAGGTTTTTACCATCTATGGTTTTTAATCTGAAATGGAGCAAATTCAGCTACAAGAGCAGCCTGGGGTTGATTTACACTGAATATTTAAAGTGATATAGTACTAAGTGATACTGAGTGTCATCTACAGTGTAGGCTACTAAAAGAAACAAAAAAATCAAATAGATCATTCATAAGCCATTTACTGTAAACACGTTATCTACTTTATCTTTGGTTTTAAATAAACTGCAATTTGAAGTGGAACAACATCAATTAAGTGCAACAACAAAGCACTACAAAAATTAGAACTATAATTAAAATCACTCAACTTAGATAAACAGTACCTTGTTACGACGGAGTATTAGGGCCAAACTAAGACAAAAAAAAATGGAAATTACGAGAATAAAGTCATAATAATATGAGAATAAAGTCGTAATATTAAATATATTATAAATAGGCTATATAAATATAATTTCACAAGATGCTCAATATTCCTCATTTTAACACAGGGAGAAGATGCTCTTCCTGTTAGAGTTCTCATAAATGATATTCTCATAATATTACGACTTTATTTTCATAAATTACGACTTTATTCTCATAATATTACGACTTTATTTTCATAAATTACGACTTTATTCTCATATTACGACTTTATTCTCATGATATTACGACTTTATTCTATTACGACTTTATTCTCGCAACATTATGACTTTATTCTCGTAATTCTACGACTTTATTCTCATTATATTATGACTTTATTCTCGTAATTTCCAATTTTTTTTGTCTTAAGTTTGGCCCTAAAACTCCGTCGTACCTTGTCAATATGTTCTCCAGAGTAAATTCAAATGTTAACTCTTGGGGGCCCCCTAGTGGTCACGGGGCCCTAAGCAGCCGCTTAGTTTGCTTCTGCTTCTCTGCTTACGCACCACAGGTCTGTTCCTCAGGGGAGGCCTTGCACAGGGAACAAACCGAGTCACTGCCAACACCGCCGACCCGTCGGCCGTCTCCTAACCAGGATCACTCTCAGGTCAACATGTGTACACGGCTGCCTTCAGAACCAGCTCAGGTGTTTTTGTTGAAATGGTGCTCACAAAAGGGAAAACAACCAACCTTAAACCACCTCTGCACCAGCACGGAAAATGTCACTAGTGAAACTCTCACTTGGTGGCTGTGCCAAGCCGTGAAGTGAAACTGTCCTCAAATACGAGCCGTGCAGCAGCAGTTGGGAGGTTGTGGGAGGGACTGGTGATTTCTATCAATAAAAACACATACTTTGGAAATGTCACTGGCTGCTGCGGTTTAGCCTTAATGTGCTTGTTGTGGCAAAGCCATGCAATGCAACCTTTTTAACATGCAGTCAACCAGTGCAGTGTCTGAATGTGTGTTTATCAGCAGATGAAAAGCAAAGAGATTGAGACAGAAAGAAGGAGTGGGCAGAGGAAGCATGATGTGAGTCAAAGTGAGAAATCCTCTTCACCACATACTAAATCATGCGTAGGCTTTTCTCATGACTGGGGGTTCACCTGCTGAGGCCCTGCAGAATCAATAGCTGAGCTGCCGAGCTGCTGAGCTGCTCATGCAGCCTTGGAGCACAAGTCACATCCTCTTCCTCCTGCTACATGAAACAGAGGAGGAGGTTTTCTGCACAGCCATGAATTTTCTGCAGCGTGTTGAGCTTCGGTACTCGACGCCGGGCATGTGGACACCCGTGTCTGCAGCAGTCTCTCAGCAGTGCCTGAGTCCGGCTTCTCATTCATTCAGCAAGACACGGTACTACACTGTTACAAATATTGTGCTTGATTTACTTAAAAAAATGAAGGCAACTTTTTGCATGAGATTATTATGTAGATCAAGAAAGACTAGTCTTTGTATAAACTAGGAAAAGTAACCACAATGAAAATATAGTGACCAAACATAACCTGATTAACTCGCAGCTTGCTGGAATTTAGTACGAATCTGAGGTACAATACTGTGCAAAAGTCCTACGCAGGTGTGAAGAAATGACTTAAAGTGGGAATACTTTCAAAATTATACAACTTGAGTGTATCCTCTTTTAATCAATTTGCAAAATGCAAAAGTGAGAGAACAGAAGACAAATCTCTGTCAAATCAATACACTGATACAAATATTGTGCTTGATCTACTTAAAAAAATAAGTCAACTTTTTGCATGAGATTATTATGTAGATCAAGAAAGACTAGTCTTTGTATAAACTACTTAATCTTTTGTATGTAAATAATACATTTTGCAAGTACAGTCAACTTAATTGTGTTAAGTTTACTTTATTTATCAAAATTAAGTTGACTTGACTTTACTTGCAAATGAATTTTGTACATACTAAAAATGAAGTAGTTTATACAAAGACTAGTCTTTCTTGATCTACATAAAAATCTCATACGAAAAAGTTGCCTTAATTTTTAAAGTAGATCAAGCAAGATATTTTTACTGTGGTTTCTACTTAAACAAATAAAGTATGTTTCATCTAAACGTTGGTCAATCTGCCCAATACATTAAAATTGTTAAAGGAAAGGTAAATACATCAAGATCATTTCTTGTTGTTTGTGTGTAAATGAAAAGATTACTGGGATTACATAAATACTGCTGGTTAAGGAAAAAATGCACAATGTCTTGTTTTTTGAACAAATGCAGATTAAGTTCAAAACTAGATGTATTCATGTAAAGCAACAAACTTCATTTTTATTTGTTAATATCACAGATTTAAATATGTTATATTTACATGCGCTTAGATTTATTTTTTTCAGTGTAAGCCACATCTCTCTAAGGTGAGAAAAGCAGGAAGTGAATTACCAAGGATGGATGTGTGACGTCTTTATTTTAGTTGGCTTGTGCGAGTGTGTGTGTCCTACTAAAACAACATTTTCCACCCTCACTACACCAGGAACCGTGCCAGAGCCATCAGGCAGTCGTACGCCTACCATCAGCCGAGGAGTTGCACAGCAGCCTCATCTCTAATTATACACCAAGCAGCAGCGAGAGGCAGCACGGAGGAGAGGCTGTGTGGAGCATGGACGGAGGAAGAGGCAGTTGATTATAAGTGGAAGAGAGGATGAGAGTGCCACTCAGCAGCAAGCACGGGGTGAACAAGTGCAGATGTGAGAGACGGAGAGAGAAAGAGAGAGCAAAAAAGAGGACGGGCAGGAGACAGAGAATGTGTCTGAAAAGGCTTAACAGGACTGACTGAGCAGAGTGGGAGTGTAAAATGAAAACGCGAGTAGGAGGGAAGAGAGAGGAGAGCACATGAGAGGAGAGAAGGAGGAGTGTGTCTGTAGAGCTCTCTGATGCTTCAGTGTTTGCTGCTCGGCTCTCTCACCGGCAGCCTGGGAGGACGACAGAGCCAGACAGGTGTGTGAGGACGACTCCAGCCAGACAGGTGTGTGAGGACCAGCCAGACAGGTGTGTGAGGACGACTCCAGCCAGACAGGTGTGTGAGGACGACTCCAGCCAGACAGGTGTGTGAGGACGACTCCAGCCAGACAGGTGTGTGAGGACCAGCCAGACAGGTGTGTGAGGACGACTCCAGCCAGACAGGTGTGTGAGGACCAGCCAGACAGGTGTGTGAGGACCAGCCAGACAGGTGTGTGAGGACGACTCCAGCCAGACAGGTGTGTGAGGACGACTCCAGCCAGACAGGTGTGTGAGGACCAGCCAGACAGGTGTGTGAGGACCAGCCAGACAGGTGTGTGAGGACGACTCCAGCCAGACAGGTGTGTGAGGACCAGCCAGACAGGTGTGAGAGGACCAGCCAGACAGGTGTGAGAGGACCAGCCAGACAGGTGTGTGAGGACCAGCCAGACAGGTGTGTGAGGACCAGCCAGACAGGTGTGTGAGGAGGACAGGTGTGTGAGGAGGACAGGTGTGTGAGGAGGACAGCAGCCAGACAGGTGTGAGAGGACC
This sequence comes from Cololabis saira, assembly GCF_033807715.1. Classification (NCBI taxonomy): domain Eukaryota; kingdom Metazoa; phylum Chordata; class Actinopteri; order Beloniformes; family Belonidae; genus Cololabis; species Cololabis saira. Next base: position 45,034,707 of record NC_084594.1, read on the forward strand.
AGCCAGACAGGTGTGTGAGGACCAGCCAGACAGGTGTGTGAGGACCAGCCAAACAGGTGTGTGAGGACGACTCCAGCCAGACAGGTGTGTGAGGACCAGCCAGACAGGTGTGTGAGGACGACTCCAGCCAGACAGGTGTGTGAGGACGACTGTGAGGAGGACAGGTGTGTGAGGAGGACTGTGAGGAGGACAGGTGTGTGAGGAGGACTGTGAGGAGGACAGGTGTGTAAGGAGGACAGCAGCCAGACAGGTGTGTGAGGACCAACAGGACAGGTGTGTGAGGACCAGCCAGACAGGTGTGTGAGGAGGACAGGTGTGTGAGGAGGACAGGTGTGTGAGGAGGACAGGTGTGTGAGGAGGACAGGTGTGTGAGGAGGACTGTGAGGAGGACAGGTGTGTAAGGAGGACAGCAGCCAGACAGGTGTGTGAGGACCAACAGGACAGGTGTGTGAGGACGACTCCAGCCAGACAGGTGTGTGAGGACCAGCCAGACAGGTGTGTGAGGACGACTCCAGCCAGACAGGTGTGTGAGGACCAGACAGACAGGTGTGTGAGGACCAGACAGACAGGTGTGTGAGGACCAGCCAGACAGGTGTGTGAGGAGGACAGCAGCCAGACAGGTGTGTGAGGACCAGCCAGACAGGTGTGTGAGGACCAACCAGACAGGTGTGTGAGGAGGACTCCAGCCAGACAGGTGTGAGGAGGACAGCAGACAGACAGGTGTGTGAGGAGGACTCCAGCCAGACAGGTGGGTGAGGAGGACAGCAGCCAAACAGGTGTGTGAGGACCAGCCAGACAGGTGTGTGAGGACCAGCCAGACAGGTGTGTGAGGAGGACAGGTGTGTGAGGAGGACAGGTGTGTGAGGACCAGCCAGACAGGTGTGAGAGGAGGACAGGTGTGTGAGGAGGACAGGTGTGTGAGGACCAGCCAAACAGGTGTGAGAGGACCAGCCAGACAGGTGTGTCTGGTGTGTGTTTGGTGTTGTGAGCACTGATGGAGCTACTGCATGGAGATGGACCCATACAGAGACACAGGTGGGTGAAACAGGGTCACGAAAGTAAAATGAGTTGATTTTGTTTTAAATTATACTGTTTTATTGGTGGTTAGCACTGTTGCCTCACAGCAAGAAGGTTCCCGGGTTCGACTCCCAGGCCTGGCGGGAGTGTTTCTGTCTGGAGTTTGCTTGTTCTCCCCGTGCTTGCGTGGTTCCGTCCGGTTACTCCGGTTTATTCCCACAGTCCAAAAAACAGGCATGCTAGGTTAATTGATGATTCTAAATTGCCCGTAAGTGTGAGTGTCTCTGGTTGTGTGTATGTACAGGACTGTCTCAGAAATTTAGAATATTGTGATTTTCTGAAATTACAAAAATGTCATACATTCTGGATTCATTACAAATCAACTGAAATATTGCAAGCTTTTTATTATTTTAATATTGCTGATCATGGCTCACAGCTTAAGAAAACTCAAATATCCTATCTCAAAAAATGAGAATATTCTGGGAATCTTAATCTTAAACTGTAAACCATAATCAGCAATATTAAAATAATAAAAGGCTTGCAATATTTCAGTTGATTTGTAATGAATCCAGAATGTATGACATTTTTGTTTTTTTGATTGTATTACAGAAAATAAAGAACTTTGTCACAATATTCTAATTTTCTGAGACAGTCTTGTATAATGGATGGATGATATTTTTTCAAGATTTCCAGACAAACGCTCATCTTTCTTTTCCTCTAATAGGAAAGCCACTATGCATTATAAACACCCTGAACACCCTGACAAACTCTTTATGGGATTCGAAGCCATAAATTAGATTTTATCACACTGTAGCTTTACAGAAAGAAGCATCTCAACCAAGTGCAATATTGTCACTAGTGATATTCAAATCAGTCATACACAGCAAACACTGCTGTGTATACATGCACCCATTTCCTTAGATAAGCAACCTGTAGTGATCGGGATCACCTCTTATGGTTGCAGAGGCTGAGAAAGCCTGACATCATCGGCCCGCTTGAGTCATGACCATAGCTGTGCAGGTCACACAGCATTTGACTGAATTTACATCCAAGCGGCTTTCAGCTGACGAATGCTTATCACAGTACATGTGTCTGCGGCGGTGATGCAGGACACATGCATGGAAATGTTTATGTTAATCTGCTGTCAAGCTACACACACACACACACACACACATACATATCTAACAGAGCTCAGCCGTATACCTGTTAGGGAAAAGAGAGGACCAGTGATCAGCTATGATGATGACATAATGAGTTTCATATCGTCTGCTGCATCCTCAACAACTTGAGACAGTGTTGTCTGTGTGTTTTTTTCTCTGTTCCAATGGAAAGTGTTTAATGAAACTTTACTGAAAGACTTCGTTAACCTCAAAGGATGTGAGAGATGCTGACATCTGACCCATAACTTTACACCCACTGCTAACATTTTACACCGCTTAGTTCTCACCACAGTCAATCCTTCGCTAACAACACTGCAACGTACATTGTTACCATGGTAACCTACTCTTTCTTTACAAAGGAGTTGGTACATATCCATCAGGAAAGAAAAAAACTTTCAGTATAGCAACTGATGTTTGGAAAGCTGTCATTTGAAGCTGATGGTGAAGTTATTGTTAAGATGTCAAACCAGTGATCCAACCACGTGGCGCTTTCATGAGGGGAAAGAAAAAGTTCTGTCAAAATAATAAAAGTAGGGTATATAGGCAGTACTTGAGTTGTAAAAAAAGATCAGGAGGGATGGTGGATTTTATCATATGGGGACAGATAATTTGTGCTGATTACAAATAATATAATATATTACAAATAATAGCAGTGACCAAAACACCTGCAGAAATACTGCAGGAATGACATAGCAGCAGTTAAATGCAGCCTTCTGTAAGCTTTAAATATCCACTGGGCTTACATCAAATACATCAAAACACAACAATAAAAAACACTTTTCTGAACTTATCAATATGACTCTGTCCTTCACAGGATAAGTAAAATGGATCACTGCAAAAACTCACAATCTTAACAAGAATATTTGTCTTATTTCTAGTTAAAATGTCTCATTTTAGTAAATAAATCTCATTACACTGTTTACATTGTTGTTGAAAAAAACAACAATTTTCACCTCTTTCAAGTAGATTTTCACTTAAAATAAGTAGAAAAATCAGCCAGTGGAACCAGAGATTTTTTTGCTTGTAATGAGAAGATAAATCTTGTCCCACTGGCAGATTTTTCTACTAATTTCAAGTGAAAATTTACCTGAAACAGGTGAAAATTGTCAAATAAGTTATTTTTCTGGTGATGACTCTAAATGTTGAAATAGCAGTAAAACCACATTCATTGATGAAATGACATAAGGGATGGAAAGGGGGGATGGCAGTTTTACAGGGGGGAAGATTTGGACTGTTTTTATTTCAGGAGGGGATGCCATCCCCCCTCATCCCCCCTCATCCCCCCTCAACTCATCTTCTACAACAACATCTTCTTCTGGCTCTCGACGAAGGCGGACGCTTTTTCTGCTCCTCTCCCTTATCTATCTGCCCTGCTACTGCTTTTGTTTGTCTCGTCTTCAGAGTCTCTTCTTTTCACTCCTCCGAAACTCTACAATCATGGAATTGATTAACTGGTCTCTCATCACAATTGACCAAATTTTTGCGACAAGAAGCCAGGGGGTAAGGGAGCCCTCTTGCCCCGATGGGACATTTTTTGCTGGATACACAATGGATTCCTACAAATACTGGAAACCTTTGTGCTTGGCGATTCTGTCTGTCGAGGACATTGAAGATGCCTTCATAATTGGATTTATGATAGCAGGATTTCGCTTGATTATCCTCTTGATCGGAGGAGGGGGTCTACCGACAAACGCGTAAGTCGTCGACAGCTGTTTTGGCTCTTTCAGAGCTGCCGGACGTGGCTGAAGGGTCAAGCCAGGCGATCAACGATCAGACTTTGGGGGAGCAAAGCCGTAAGCTGGATGCGATTCTCGAACAGTAACTAGAACTAGTAATTTGGCCTGTTTCATTAGACCCTCTCCCTGACATCGCAGGGTCCAGGCCAGGATGCAGAGCTGTAGTTTAACACACTTCTCTGCTGCTTCTCGAGGACCAACGCCTGCCAACAAAACTATAAGATTACATGATGTAACTGGTAACTCTAACCAGGTGCCTAGCAAAATAGAAGTAGTTGCAGTTCCCCGCCCTCCACTAGTTCACCAGGTGCGGCGTTATAGAGGCGTTAACCAAAATAATCTTGTAAAAATTAAAACCAATGCACATTTGGTACCAATAAGAGACCGAAAAATTAGATGCGGACTACTAAATATACGATCATTAAGCTCCAAGTCTCTGTTAGTAAACGATATAATCACAGAGAGCAGGAGTGATGTTTTCTGCTTAACAGAAACATGGTTACAGGATGAAGAGTATGTTAGTTTGAATGAATCAACTCCGCCCGGCTACTTTAATCATCACATTCCTAGAAACACGGGCCGGGGCGGAGGAGTCGCAGCAATTTATAACTCCAGTCTCCAAACAAAAATTGAACCTAAGTGCAATTATAATACATTTGAAAGCCTCACGCTTAGTCTGAAATTTCCGAGCTGGAAATCAGAGAAGCCAGTTGTGTTAGTGGTAGTGTATCGGCCCCCTGCTGGCGCTTATCTAGAGTTTTTGTCTGAATTTTCAGATTTCCTTTCTGGATTATTGATCAGTACAGATAAATTCATCATAGTGGGTGATTTTAATATTCATATGGATGTTGAAAGCGATAATCTTAAATTAGCTTTCAATTCTCTTCTAGAATCAATGGGTATCTCACAAAAAGTGGACGGGCCGACGCATTGTTTTGGTCATACTCTCGATCTCGTTCTCACCTACGGTGTTGAAACTGATGGTCTGTTGGTGTCACCTGTTAACTCCCTTTTATCCGACCATTATTTAATAACGTTGGAATTGAATGTTGTTGATGTTGAAGTGCAGGGCAGGAGGTATTATTTTAGCAGATGTTTGTCTGATGAAGCTATTGCTAAATTTAAGGAAGCCATTGCTCGTCTTGCGACAGTGGAAAATAGTGAAGCCTCTACTGAAGCAATAGAGGCCAGTGACCTGGGTTCTACCTCTGATGTTGATGTTGATTTTCTTGTTAGTAACACTGCTGATCTGTTGCACTCAGCTTTAGATGAAGTTGCTCCTTTGAAAAGGAGGGTTTCTAGCCACAGGAGCTTAACTCCCTGGTATAATTCAGATATTCGCATGTTGAAACAAAGCGTGCGTAAAATGGAAAGGAAGTGGTACTCTTGTAGGTCTGTAGACTCTTATCGTGAATGGAAAGATATTCTAATAGTATATAAAAAAGCCATTCGCAAAGCAAGAACAGCTTATTATTCAACGTTGATAGAGGATAACAAAAGTAACCCACGTTTTCTGTTCAGCACTGTAGCCAGGCTGACAAAGAGTCACAGCTCTGTGGAGCCGTGTATTCCTGCAGCTCTCAGTAGTGAGGACTTTATGAGCTTCTTTAACAGTAAAATCACGAGAATTAGAGAAGAAATCAACCAGCCGGTTGTGGGCGTTTCTTCAGCTTTAGCGACTTCCCTACGCTCTGACTTGTCTCTAGACTGTTTTGATCCTATAGACCTCCCTGAGCTGACCTCACTCGTTAATAGAGCTAAGTCTACCACATGTATGTTAGACCCCATCCCGACTCGACTATTCAAAAATGTTTTTTCTCTTATTGGTGTGACAATACTGGACCAAATCAACCTATCCCTAAGCTTAGGATATGTACCACAGGTTTTCAAAGTGGCAGTAATTAAACCTTTACTTAAAAAACCTTCCCTTGACCCAGACACCTTAGCTAATTATAGGCCAATTTCTAACCTTCCATTTGTATCTAAAATTCTGGAAAAGGCAGTTTCAAGCCAGTTATGTGACTATTTGTATAGAAATGATCTGTGTGAAGTCTTTCAGTCAGGGTTCAGAATGCATCATAGCACAGAGACAGCACTGGTTCGAGTTACGAATGACCTTCTTATGGCCTCAGATAAGGGATTAGTGTCCATATTGGTTTTACTGGACCTCAGTGCTGCTTTTGACACTGTTGATCATGGCATTTTACTGCACAGGTTAGAGCATGTTGTTGGGATTAAAGGGACAGCTCTACGTTGGTTTAAATCATATCTATCTGACAGGTTCCAGTTTGTTCATGTACATGAGGTTTCTTCAGAACAGTCGAGGGTCTGTTATGGTGTTCCGCAGGGTTCAGTGCTAGGGCCAGTCTTGTTCAGTTTATACATGCAGCCGTTGGGAAGTATAATCCAGAATCACGGCATACACTTTCATTGTTATGCTGATGATACGCAGCTCTACTTGTCTATGAAGCCGGATGAAACAGAACCGTTAGTTAAACTTCAGGCATGTCTTAGGGACATCAAGGACTGGATGTCCAGAAATTTCTTGCTTCTAAATTCAGATAAAACAGAGGTTATCATTCTTGGTCCAGAGCATCTTAGGAAGGGATTAGATGGTGTTGCGATGGCTTCCAGTGCAACTGTGAGAAACCTTGGTGTTGTTTTCGATCAGGATTTGTCGTTTAAACCATATGTTAATCAGGTTTGTAAAATAGCGTTTTTCCATCTCCGTAATATTGCAAAAATTAGGAAAATCCTCTCGCAGAGGGATGCAGAGAAACTAGTTCATGCGTTTGTATCTTCTAGACTGGATTACTGTAATGTGTTGTTAGCAGGATGTCCAAGTAATTTGCTGAATAGGCTCCAGCTGATCCAAAATGCAGCAGCACGAGTACTGACAGGAATTAGCAGGAGAGACCACGTCTCTCCAGTGTTAGCGTCGCTCCATTGGCTACCTGTAAAATTCAGAATTCAATTTAAAATTTTATTACTTGCATATAAAGCCCAAAACGGCTTAGCTCCGCAGTATTTACAAGATTTGATAGTGCCTTATGTTCCTGGCCGAGCTCTCCGCTCCCAGGGTGCAGGTTTACTCGTAGTTCCTAGAGTATCTAAATGTAGATTTGGAGGGCGGGCGTTCTGCTATCAGGCACCATTACTTTGGAACCAACTTCCAATCTGGGTTAAGGAGGCTGACACCACCTCCACCTTTAAAACTAAACTTAAAACCTTTCTGTTTAGTAAAGCTTATAGTTAGTGTTAAGTAAACCTCTAGCTGGTGTTGGTAAATCTCTAGGTAGTGTAAACTTTAGTGTGTTAGAGTCAGTAGTCATTGTCGCAGCTATAGAACAAAACTATAATAGTTAGTCTCAAATATAGCTTCGCGGTAGATATGCTGCTATAGGCTTATGCTGCAGGGGGGCACCGACATGATCCGCTGGGCGGTGCCTCTCACCATTCTTCTCCTCTCCTTTTCCCTGCCTCTCTTCTCCATTACCATTTTTATTTATTATAAATATCTCATAGCTATCATTTTTGTCCATTGTTCCTGTAGTTTCTTGTGCCGGCCCCCCTTTTTTCTCTTTTGTGTATGTTTGCAGGCCGGAGCCTCAGGAGCTGCGTTCTGGCCTGTGTTCCCGGCCCTCCCCCCCCTCTGGTCATCCCATTGCTTCTTCCACCTGCCTACGTGGATGTCTGCTGTTGCTGCTTCCGCCTGCCTGCACCCCCCCCCCCTCTGGTCATCCCGCTGCTGCTTCCACATGACTGTTGTGTGCTGCTGACGCCCCCCCCCCCCTCTGGTCATCCCGCTGCTGCTTCCACATGACTGTTGTGTGCTGCTGACGCCCCCCCCCCCCCCCCACCTCTGGTCATCCCGCTGCTGCTTCCACCTGCCTGCTGTGTGCTGTCGACGTCCCTGACTCCCCCAGTCTGGCCTTCGGCAGGAGGGTCCCCCCTTATGAGCCTGGTCCTGCTCAAGGTTTCTTCCCTCCTAAAGGGGAGTTTTTCCTTGCCACTGTTTGGCTTAAGGCTTTTCTCCCACTAAGGGAGTTTTTACCTGCCATTGTTTATATAATAATTGCTCGGGGGTTTATGTTTATGTTTATGTTTATGTTTATGTTTATGTTTATGTTTATGTTCATGTTCATGTTCTGGATCTCTGGAAAGCGTCTAGAGACAACATCTGTTGTATTAGACGCTATATAAATAAAATTGAATTGAATTGAAACAGAATCGCAGGCTGGCGGCGGTCTTTGAGCTCATTGGCAATATGGATAAGACTTTGGAGAAGTTGGAAACTCGGCTTGGCGGAAATTGATCACAATTCGTGTTTTTGCAATATAATTGTTGATTCTATAATCTGGCCTTGACAGGGCGGTTTTGGCCGATTGCTCTAGTCACAATCTTCCTGGTGGAATGTAAACAAGGTGACTCTGCCCCCACTAGCCCTCCCCTTCAGAAACATCTGTGAACTGTTTTCAGAACTGACCGAGCCGCCTGAGAACATCAAGGACATTGGCTGAGAGCAGCTCTGAGCGAAGTTCACGGACTCATCGCTACACATACACTTACTGATAACCACACCTCCCTCAACTCAACGCCTTCCTCGGCTCCCCCCTCTTATCAGCCCCCCCCCCCAACACAGCCAACAGGTTTGAGAGCCGCGCCACTGGCCACGGTGCTATCTTGGGGTACTGTGCCGGGATCCCCCCAGCCCCTAGAACCACCCCCCCCCCCACACACACACACACACACACACATATGCAAGCCTTGTGATGTTAAATTTGTCATGTTGCTTTCTGTGCAGAGGTGTTTTTTTGCACTTTCACACTGTGTATTTACACACAGTATGAGGATGCCTTTTTTTCCCTCCTCCCTCCCCCATCCCCAATGTCATCCTTTCTCTGATCTGTTCTCACCAGTTGACTCATGTCTTATGTTATTTGTTTTGTCTGTGCCCTGATGGGTTGTACTGGTTGTCATCTCACTGTGCTGGGACGCCAGACCGGCAACAATAAAGCTATTCATTCATTCATTCATTCATTCATTCATTCATTCAACTCCAGTACTGTATATAGGGAATCTAATGATCATTTCCAGCTTTTACGTTTTTTAAAATGCACCAATATTTGTTTCTTCTGCTGCTCAGATCATGATGACCTTGGATGTGCAACAGTTGCCAAGAAACTAAAGGCATCTGCGTCCCACCACCTCAACACCACCTCTACGTCTTCAGGGGGTCCGATACTGTGAGTGAGCGGCAAGGTGAGGCAATGAGCTTCACTAGGAACCCGGCTCTGGTGCCTGACGAGGACACCCTCCCGTTAAAAAAGAGAGACCAAAGCTCCAAACTTCAGCAACAGTGTGACGCTGCAACCTTCAAGGTCCCGTACCCGTACAAGAGCCACAGTGAGTTCCGGAACAAACACACGGGCCCGTTCCGGCCCGTACCGAGACGCATCACCGCACTCTACCAGCCATGGACGCAGAGCCATGCATCCCATGGGTCCGCCAGGCCCAAGCAGCACAGCCCCTCTGCTTTTAGAGAGCACCACGGCTGGCCGGAGTGGAGGGAGTTTGGTGCTTTGCCCCCTGAGTGGGACTTTCCCCACTACTTCCCCAACCATCAAGGCCCCGCGTCCGGCTCATGCGGTCTCCACCCAGGATACTCGTACTTTGCCTCCAGATTCAGCCCAGTCTCCCTGGTCGCTGAGGGGGTCCACAAAGGGAGTAGAGGCTGGGAGAAGCCCAAGAGTGCGAACGCAGAGAGGCCGAGCTTTGCCAAGCATCGAGGTCCGTGTGTGAGGAGAGGAGACAGAAGAAACGAGACGTTGTCCAGGGTTGAAAAATCAAGTCCTTCATTTCTGAGCACATGCCTACCTCATTCTCCTCGTGAGGACCTGACCTTGCAACGCGACTCGCTGTACAAGTCAAGAAAAGCTGTCCCTGTGAAGAGGTGGGTAGTTACGAGTTACATTTACTCCGTTACATTTACTTGAGTACGTTTTGGGAAATGTTGTACTTTTAGGAGTAGTTTTGAATCACTATACTTTTTACTTTTACTTGAGTAGATTTGGGAAGAAGAAACTGTTACTCTTACTCCGCTACATTAGGCTACGTTGAGCTGTTACTTTTCTTTTATCCCTTTTATCCGCGTACGCGTCAATCTCATGACATCACTGGGTGATTCTTTGGGAAAAATGTTTGTTTTTGCATGTTTTGTCACATTTACACAGACTCAAACACACACAGAGTTTCTATGAGTTCATGGGCTTGTTCTAGTTCTGCCTGGTTGAAAAAGAAAAGTACAAAGGCTTGAAATTTTGTGCTACTTGTGCTTAATTTATTTTTTTATTTTTTTTATTCTGTTATTTTATTTATTTTATTCTGTTTGAATGGTTGTGTTAAAAAAATTAATCAGACGTTGCTCAACAGTTACTCAGTACTTGAGTAGTTTTTTCACCAAGTACTTTTTTACTTTTACTCAAGTAATTATTTGGATGACTACTTTTTACTTGTACTTGAGTCATATTATTCTGAAGTAACAGTACTTTTACTTGAGTACAATTTTTGGCTCCTCTCCCCAGCTCTGTCCCTGTGTCTGGAGATTCCCTCCACCGTGTTTCCCCGGACAGCTCGCGCACCTCCATGACTGAAAGCACATCAAGCTCTCCTGCAGCCTCTGCTAACCGCTTCCCCTGGCTGCTCCCTCACTTCACGGCCGGCTCTCTGATCGAGCTGGGGGACGGGCGGCTGAGGAGGGTGGAGCACCTGCAGACCGAGGACTTCCTGCTGGGCTCCCAGGCCTGTCCGGACCTGCGGCTGAGCTGCTGCACGGTGCAGAGCATCTCCCCCTCAGCGTCCTCCTCCTCGGCCTCACGCCTCCTCATCCTGCTCCACGACCAGCAGTCTCAGGTGAGGGAAAAGCACTCGGAGCTGTTACCACTCTCAGCAGCCCTCACATGAGTGGCCTTTATTATTCCAATCATTCAGGACATATAAATGATCCTGAACCTCATTTGAGCCCAGAGATTGGTTCCTTTGCTTGCTTTAAAGTCTTTCAGATTCAGAGAAACTTTATTCATCCCCGAGGGGCAATTCAGGACAACTAAGCAGCAATACAAGTACAGTAAATCCGCTCAGCTGCCGGCCGGTCGACCACAACAAGCAGCGACCCGAAACCAGAACAAAGCAGAGAAAGGGTGACATTGGGGGTGGGGGAGGGAGGGAATAGGGGAAAGCACATGACAAATTTAACATCATCATCACAAGACTTATAGCCAGGAAGGCGTTGAGAATGAGGGAGGTGTGGTTATCAGTAAGTGTGTGTGTAAGCGGTAGTCCGTGAACTTCGCTCAGAGCTGCTCCTCAGCCAATGTCCTTGATGTTATCAGACGGCTCGGTCAGTTCTGAAACAGGTCTACAGATGTTCGCGGGAAAGGGGAGGGTTAGTGGGGGCAGAGTCCCTTGTTTACATTCCACCAGGAAGATTGTGACTGTAGCAATCAGCCAAACCGGTCTGTCAAGGCCAGATTATAGAATCAACAATTATATTGAAAAGAAAACAGACAGACTCAGTAATTTTCCGTCTGCCTTTAGTCTCTGGTTCATCAATGGCGACTCCAAACAGACAAATTTGTGATCAATTCCCGCCAAGCCGAACTTCCAACTTCTCCAAGGTCTTCTCCATCTTGCCAATGAGCTCAAAGACCGCCGCCAGCCTGCGAATCTGTTCAAGAATCGCATCCAGCTTGCGGCTTTGCTCCCCCAGCGTTAAAGTCTGAGTGTTAGTCGCAGAGCTGATCCCTTCAGCTACGTCCGGCAGCTCGGAGAGGGCCAAAGCAGCTGTCGACAACTTACGCGTTTGTCGGTAGACCAGGCACCCCCCCCCCCTCCAATTAGGAGAAATCCTGCTATCATAAATCCAATTATGAAGCATCTTCAACGTCCTCGACAGACAGTATCGCCAAACACAACGGTTTCCAATGTTTCCAGGAATTCATTGTGTATCCAGCAGCAATTGCTTTAGCAATCATAGTGTTGTTCCTGAGACAATGGACACATAGATCCACATCAAAATAAGTCCTGACTATTGGCACTTTTCCACTAGCACCTACTCGGCTCTACTCAACTCAGCTCGGCTCGACTCAAGTTTCTTTTCCATAACAATTCAGCTGGAGCAGAAGTGGGCCGGTTGGAGTGTTTGGTTGAGTTTTGGTTGAGTTTTGGTTGAGTTTTGGTTGAGTTTTGGTTCAGTTTGGATAACGCATTTGATTGTGTGATCTAAAGGAAGAAGACAACAACACTAAGGAATCTAATGATCATTTCCAGCTTCCAAGTGTGATCAAGCTGCTGTCTGGTCTCATTGGCCTGTGCATGTCTTCCCCTCCAGGAGTTGGTGGACGTGTACGTGGAGTATCCGTTCTTCGTGCGTGGACACGGCTGGTCGTCCTGCAGTCCTCAGAGGACGGCCCGTCTCTGCGGCCTGCAGTGCCGCCAGCTCACCGTGGGAGACGTCTGCCTGGCTCTCACACCCGTCTCCACTCCCGAGCCTCCCCCGCCGGGATCCCAGGGGTCCCTGGGGTCCCAGGCCTCACCCGAGACGCCCCAGGAGGGATGTGGGGCAGGCAAGGCGGCCCCTCTGCAGCTGAAGCAGTTGGCAGGGGGGCAGAAGATGGGGGCAGAGCCAGTGCGCAGGAGACATTATTCAGCCCCCTGAGTTGAGAGTACTAATAGGATCTATACTTGCACAAAGTGGACAGTCATTATTCTGTAGGTAGAGGTCTTCTTGGTCACTTGAAGCTGTGCAGTAATCAGCCTATATAAGCTGTCCTTCTACCTCCTGGAGCATGCCGCTGTGCTTGACTGTCATTTCCCATTTCTGTCTATAAATAAAAGTCTGTTTTCAGAGAAAAGCTGCAGGAAACTTAACTCTCAAGGTCTCCTGGAGGTAAACTGATCAAGGTTAGTCAGGGACGGGGATGGAGGGATTCAGGGCCCGACCAAACACACAACACAGGTTGTGTCAGATATTGTTATGAGCAAGGGGCTAAAACCAAAGTGTAAAGCCTGAATTAAGGTTCTGCGTCAAACCAACGCAGAGCACACGCCGTCACCATGACGCCGTCGTGAACCTTCGGACTTCTCCGTCACTCCATTTCTCCGCGGTGCAGTACCCCCCGTGACCGCTAATTTGCGATCTTTTCCTGAATGGTTTATCTGACTTTTTCCTGTCACAGTGAATCAAAGAGATAAGGACAACTATTGTGCAAAAAACCAAAACAATAAAAAATCACACATACACGAAGAAAAGAGCGCTGAAAGTTCACGACTGCTTCAAACCGGAAACCGGAAATGCGTTGCTTCCAAGCGAACCAATCACAGCCCTCTCGTCTGCATTTGGTCTGCGTCGCCTCGACGCGTAGTTACAATTTTCGGGAGGTGCAAGTCAGTGACGGCGTCAGTGACTGCGTGTGGTCTGCGTCGACGCAAACCACACGCCATAGGCACGGCGTCGTTTTGACGCAGAACCATAACTCAAGCTTAAGCCGCACAGCTCCAGTGACATTTAAGCAAGCTTTGCTCGGCTCCATAGATGTAATTTGGTTTGTAGCTCCAAAGAGAGTGATTGTGTTGCTTCTTGCAGTTGTTACAATATTAGCCAATGTTCTTTAATAAGCATGAAAATACAGCCTCAGGACTTTCACAGCATTAATAGTCTTTCAGCCTGATATCATACAAGAGTTCTTCACTTTCTCAGATTATGTTTTTGGGAGTTGAACGATTTTGATTAGAAGCATCTACCTCTGTTTACAGATACGACCTGTAATGTCTGCGAACCTGTGAATGTCTTCATTTTCCTCGTTGTTTAATGCATTAATTGTGAAAGTGCTTTGTTTTTTGTGCAGATAAAACATCTGCTCGATTTTTGTTGTGTCTTCTTGCAAAAAGCGACTGGGTGGGTAGTAGTGGCAGCTCAATACTTCATAAAACTCTTTGCACTTTGTTAAGGACTCAGGTTGCTGGAAAAAAAAGGTGCAATTCCAACTAAGTGCAACCAGTACTCGAGTTGTAAAAAGAAATCAGGGGGGATGGTGGATTTTATCATATGGGGACAGATAATTTATGCTGATTAGAAATAATATAATAAATTACAAATAATAGCAGTGACCAAAACACCTGCAGAAATACTGCAGGAATGACATAGCAGCAGTTAAATGCAGCCTTCTGTAAGCTTTAAATATCCACTGGGCTTACATCAAATACATCAAAACACAACAATAAAGAACACTTTTCTGAACTTATCAATATGACTCTGTCCTTCACAGGATAAGTAAAATGGATCACTGCAAAAACTCACAATCTTAACAAGAATATTTGTCTTATTTCTAGTTAAAATGTCTCATTTTAGTAAAAAAAATCTCATTACACTTAAAACAAGACTCATCACTGGAAAAAACAACAATTTTCACCTGTTTCAAGTAGATTTTCAATTGAAATAAGTAGAAAAATCTGCCAGTGGAAGATAAATCTTGTCCCACTGGCAGATTTTCCTACTTATTTCAAGTGAAAATTTACTTGAAACAGGTGAAAATTGTCAAATAAGTTATTTTTCTGGTGTTATTTTTCTGGTGATGACTCTAAATGTTGAAATAGCAGTAAAACCACATTCATTGATGAAATTACATAAGGGATGGAAAGGGGGGGATGATTTGGACCGTTTTTATTTCAGGAGGGGATGCCATCACCCCTCATCCCCCCTCAACTCCAGTACTGCGTGCAACAGAAACAAGTGCAGCGAACAAATGCCGTCAAATGCACGGGAACTTTCAGTCGTGTTCATTTTTCCACAGCTGGTCCTCCCGTACGCCGTCTCAGGAAGTTTCTCTTGTTCACTTCTCCTGTTCTCGCTGGAGATTTAGCGCCACCTACAGCTGACTTTCACGAATCAACCCATTAAGGCAGCACGTTTAACTTATTACAAGTGGGGAGACCCATGCATTAAATAGCATTTTATTTTGCTGACAATATGAACATTTGTTTAATATTTAAAACAGGTTTTTATAGACACCCAGTTACTGCACGTTCTGCATACACAGATGCAATCTTTAACTTGAGAAACAAGTCAGAGAAATAAATGCGTCCAGCCTTGAATCCAACAATCAATTGATCATGTTTTATAAACCATACATTTATAAGCCGAAAGGACTTGAAAACCACCGTTATGGTTGTTGATGAATCAAAAACAAACCATCTGCCTCTTTCTAACAATGTTTGTCGGCCTGGTTTATATTCCAACAATATTTGGTGTTCTCTGACGTCCACCTCCTGACGAGGAGTCAGATATCCTGCTGACTTTCATGCATCATTCCAGTTTACAGTACAGGGGCCGGATTCACAAAGCATTCTTAAGAAAAAGAATCTTCTTAAGTGTCATTTTTTTCTTAAGTTCAGTCTTAAGAAAAAAAAGAGAAGAAGTCATATTCTCCAAAAAAGTTCTTAAGTATTTTCTCAACTTTCTTCTTAAGAAAAAAGAATAAATGGTATTCTTGAAATAAAAGTTCTCAAATTTATTCTTGACTTTTTTCTTAACTTTAAGAAACCTTGACCTGTCTTAAAATTTCTTCTGTGAAAAGGTAAAACTCTAATATAAACCTTTTTCAACACATTTAGCGATGCATCGGTGTAGTGAAGTCTCGCTTCAGGTGCATCGACTGAATATAATGAAATGAATAATAATAAAATATAATATAATATAATATAATACAATATAATGTAATATAATATAATATAATATAATATAATATAATATAATATAATATAATATAATATAATATAATATAATATAATATAATATAATATAATATAATATAATATAATATAATTCCGTGATACTTGGCTGCTACTGCTGTGTGAACGGTCGGCTGGAGCGGCTACTGAATCCTTCATTTAGTATGCAGTATACAGTACATACTGATGCAGTATGTAGCATGTAGTACTTAGTATGCCATTTCGGATACAGCCATATTTTAAGAAGTTCTTAAAAAGGAAAAATAAGAAATTCGTAAGAAATGACAGTTCTTAAGACGGTTCTTAAGAAAATATTGAGGAATTGCACTTAAGAACTTTCTTATGAACTTCTTAATTTTAGATCTTAAGACATTTCTTAAGATCGTTCTTAAGAACATATTGGTGAATCCGGCCCCAGATCTGCATCTCTCTGTGTCCAGGAACGGCCAGGCCCATGTACCGTAGAACTACTACAGCTAACCAGGTCCATCCAAGCTGGTTTAGATCATCTTCAACCCACGGCGCTCCAGTTCAAACACAGGACGCAGCTCTACAGGTTTACGGTTTACATCAGGTATCAAAAGCACATTACCAAACAAAGACATGATAATTTGCAGATATGTGTTGCACATGATTCCATCCCTGCAAACATGTGCCTTGTTGCAGGATGTTTTTAGTAATGCATCTTTGTTTTGTCTCTACACTACAAAACGTCTTCTCAATGAACTTTTTACAATTATACTCAAACAAAAACAAACTAAAATCTGTTGTTGAGTCTCTCTGTGGTCTCTTCCCACTGGGCTGTGGTTGTTGTCTGGGCCAGATCAGCTGTTACTGGTAAAAAACCAGACTCCCCAGATCAAAGCTTCTTCCGTGGCAACAGCCGCGTCGTCTTAGACGCGCGGTCAATCACGTCCTCTCTCTGGTTTCTCCACGTCTGCCTTTCTGGCGGGTCCTGGAAGCATCGGGACGGTGTGAGCGGTCAGTGGCAGCCGCAGGCTCGGACCACCATGTTGGGGTATTTCTTGAGGATGACGTTGGAGCTGTCGTCGAAGTACAGCACGGAGATGCCGTGCAGCTGCGTGGGGGCGCAGCAGGGCTTGGGCACCGTCTCCGGGTTGATGAAGTGCACCTGTAGCAAGAGGAAGTACAGGTCAAATCAAATCAAATCAAATCAAATCAAATCAAATCGCTTTTCTTTTTTCTTTTTCCTATTTTTGGGAATCACACCAGCATTACAGCAGCAATGAGGTGTTTGGAATCCGCCCACTGAGTTTGACGAGTGAAACTGACAGTTTTACATTTCATGATTCACACGCAACACAAAATCATTAATTACATGTGTCATTAATTAATTAAATGCTGAAATAATAAATATATTTTTTTACTTAAAATGAATTGTATTTTAATTAATTAATGACATATTTAATTCTAATTTTAATTAATTGACACATTTAATTAATTAATGATATATTTAATTCCCATTTTAATTAACGATGATGATGTAGTTATATATATTGAATATATTTATTATTTATTAAAATAATATTTATTAAAAATGGTTATTGGAGCAAACTATGATAACTATACATGGTTTGAATTGTTTGATGTTATAAGGAATAAGCGGAATTACTTTTTTTTTCTTTATTTTCTGTTTTTCCTTTCTTTTTTTATATGATACCTCTTTAGGTTTGCTTTTAATGTTTTGTTGTAATGTACTGTGTATTATGTGTGGGACCCCAGGAAGAACAGCTGCAGTTTTGCTGTAGCTAATGGGGATCCAAATAAATCTATAAACTCTAAGTGAAGGTCTTGGACCGGGTGGCGTGGACTCTTACCAGAGTTTGAACAATAGCATGATTTGTAGCGTTCATGTACGAGTTGAGAGGGAACGCGCACTCGCCCTCGCAGTAATACGCTGCGTAGCCCTCCGGGGCTATGATCCAGTCCTGGTCAGAGGAAACCCACAAGCAAGGCATTAGTTGATTGTCACTTCTGAACATGTACGAATAAGCAGTACTTGAGTTGTGGAACAGAAATCAGGGGGGATGGTGGATTTTATCATATGGGGATATTTGTGCTGATTACAAATAATATAATATATTACAAATAATAGCAGTGACCAAAACAGCTGCAGAAATACTGCAGGAATGACATAGCAGCAGTTAAATGCAGCCTTCTGTAAGCTTTAAATATCCACTGGGCTTACATCAAATACATCAAAACACAACAATAAAAAACACTTTTCTGAACTTATCAATATGACTCTGTCCTTCACAGGATAAGTAACATGGATCACTGCAAAAACTCAAAATCTTAACAAGAATATTTGTCTTATTTCTAGTTAAAATGTCTCATTTTAGTAAAAAAATCTCATTACACTTAAAACAAGACTCATCACTGGAAAAAACAACAATTTTCACCTGTTTCAAGTAGATTTTCACTTAAAATAAGTAGAAAAATCTGCCAGTGGAACAAGATTGTTTTGCTTGTAATAAGAAGATAAATCTTGTTCCACTGGCAGATTTTTCTACTTATTTCAAGTGAAAATTTACTTGAAACAGGTGAAAATTGTCAAATAAGTTATATTTCTGGTGTTATTTTCCTGGTGATGAATAAATGTTGAAATAGCAGTAAAACCACATTCATTGATGAAATGACATAAGGGATGGAAAGGGGGGATGGCAGTTTTACAGGGGGGATGATTTGGACCGTTTTTATTTCAGGGGGGGATGCCATCCCCCTCTGAAGATGCTGAAAAGTCTTACCTGCCACCCCAAGTCTCTAAAGCTGACATACAGCTCACGCTTCTTGCATCCCTCTTTAGAGAACACCACGTTGTCTGAAACTGACAGTAAAAAGGTGAGCTGGCACATGGCTTTAGATAACACACACATGGCTTTAGATAACCGTGGTGAAGGTGTTGAAGTGTTGTGCACCTGCTGCAGTCTCAGCCACCTTCATGGCCTCCTGGACAGCCTTCTGTGCTCTGGAGCGGTTGGCCTGGCGGCCCTTGTGGCCGTGGGCCGAGCGGACGCTGCGGAACCGCACCCCTCCGGCCTTGAAGAACACCACCAGGAAGGGCTGCTTGTCCTTGGGCCCGCTGCCCGTCAGCAGCCCCGCAGCGCTGGCTCTGCTCCGCCGGCCTGCAGGGAGACACACGGGTTACAGGATGTCTGCAAAAACTCAAAATCTTAACAAGAATATTTGTCTTATTTCTAGTTAGAATGTCTCATTTTTAGTCAAAAAATCTCATTACACTTAAAACAAGACTCATCACTGGAAAAAACAACAATTTTCACCTGTTTCAAGTAGATTTTCACTTAAAATAAGTAGACAAATCTGTCAGTGGAACAAGATTTTTTTGCTTGTAGATAAATCTTGTCCCACTGGTAGATTTTCTACTTATTTCAAATAAAAATTTACTTGAAACAGGTGAAAATTGTCAAATAACAAGTTATTTTTCTGGTAATGAGTCTTGTTTTAGTAAGGTAAGGTAACTTTATTCATACCCGAAGGTATACACTGCAAAAACTCAAAATCTTAACAAGAATATTTGTCTTATTTCTAGTTAAAATGTCTCATTTTAGTAAATAAAAACTCATTACACTTAAAACAAGACTCATCACTGGAAAAAACAACAATTTTCACCTGTTTCAAGTAGATTTTCACTTAAAATAAGTAGAAAAATCTGCCAGTGGAACAAGATTTTTTTGCTTGTAATAAGAAGATAAATCTTGTCCCACTGGCAGATTTTCCTACTTATTTCAGGTCAAAATTTACTTGAAACAGATGAAAATTGTCAAATAACAAGTTATTTTTCTGGACATTGAAATGTCGAGCTTAATGTGTAAATGTCTCCTCCTCCATTAAATCCAGTTAGAGTGACTGACAGCTCTGCAGCAGCAGCTGTAACTAACTAACTAACTTACATCCTTGGAGTGGAACGTTAAGGGTAAGTTTCTGAAGTTATGCAACTGCATATGTGTCATGTGTTTCAAATCAATATCGACATTATTCTCGACATTTCGACTTTTTTCTCGAAGTGCATGATGAAAAAAAAATCTTCCTCTTCTAAAATATTATTTTTATTTTTCTCCTGCATGGCCCTAATACTCTTCCGTAGAGGGTTGAGGTGAACAAGATTTATTTATTTTTATTTTTGAACATTGTCCACTCAGGTGTGACGTCATTCTGAGAACTCTTCTCAGAACGCACTGTTATTAACCACTGAATGTAATGAGTAAGCCTTAGGATTTAAACCACCATGTGGTGGATATACCCACCAGAACTGTCCTGGAGAACCACGTGCAGGCTGACGGTCTGCTCGGGGCTGCCCGGCCAGAGCGTGCTGGCGGCGGTGAGGTGGAACACCAGCCAGCCCTCTTCTGACGCCCACACGTCCCGCTGGTCCAGCAGCAGCAGCTCCACCTCACTGCAGAGAGAACAAGTAAACCAGTTCAAGGGCTTTCCAAGCTAAAAGCACCTGGTGTCAAAACAGTTTCTGGATGAAGTATGCATGTTTGGCTCCACGCTGAAATCTCCATCTCTCCATGTTTCCCCACAAAAGTTACACAAAATGAAAAACGACTGTTTACCAAGCTCAGTAAAATGGATTCAAACAAAGGCCTCTTTGACAGAAACATGATATCCAGAGGAAAAGAATTGACTGGAAATTGTATCAATCAGTATTTAATCAGCGAAAACATGAACAAAAATGCTCAACTACATGTGTGGTCCTGTAATAATAAAAGTGATGTATTAGCTCAAGATGTTTTGTGTCGTTTTGGCAAATGCACATGCACTGGATGGATGTGAGATCCTTCTAGCTCCGTCCTCCGGGAACATCCATACGATCACAGCACGCTCCAATCAAACATGACTGATGACCAGAGGTGGTAGAGGAGCCAAACATTGTACTCAAGTTAAAGTACTGTTACTTCAGAATAATATGACTCAAGTAGAAGTAAAAAGTAGTCATCCAAATAATTACTTGAGTAAAAGTAAAAAACTACTCAAGTACTGAGTAACTGTTGAGTAACGTCTGATTTATTTTTTTAACACAACCATTCAAACAGACAAAAGTACAAAATAATCATCTTCAGGCAAATTAAATCAATAAAATAAATTAAAATGAATAAAAAATAGCTTAAATTAAAATAATCTTAAAGTGAATTCAAGTACTTTAATAAATAATAAAATAAATAAAATAATAACAGAATAAAAAAATAAATTAAGCACAAGTAGCACAAAATTTCAAGCCTTTGTACTTTTCTTTTTTAACCAGCAGAACTAGAACAAACATGAACTCATAGAAACTCTGTGTGTGTTTGAGTCTGTGTAAATGTGACAAAACATGCAAAAACAAACATTTTTCCCAAAGAATCACCCAGTGATGTCATGAGATTGACGCGTACGCGGATAAAAGGGATAAAAGAAAAGTAACAGCTCAACGTAGCCTAATGTAGCGGAGTAAGAGGAACAGTTTCTCCTTCACAAATCTACTCAAGTAAAAGTAAAAAGTATAGTGATTCAAAACTACTCCTAAAAGTACAACATTTCCCAAAACTTACTCAAGTAAATGTAACGGAGTAAATGTAACTCATCACTACTAACCCACCTCTGCTGATGACCAAACTGTGGAAGGTTGATCATTTCTTAAACACCTGAGTTCAATTTACCGGTGCAAAGACCAGACTAAAGGCGGGAAACATAGTTCTCCGTGTGCGTCTGTGCCAGGGCCGGATCAGGCCTCCATGGGGCCCTCTATTACTGCCAATAATACTGATTCTTGATCATTCAAACACCCACTATAAACTTATTTCATGTTCTTCCCTGTCATTACAAATACACTTGTAAAACTAGATGTAAGAACTTTTAGTTGTAGTTAGATTGTAATCCACAGTGATTAAGACTATGGAAGCTACAACAGATTAACACATTTGCAGAAACATCTTTCAATGAATATTTATCAAAGTCAGCAACTGCCCCTACTGGCCACACAGAGAAGCAACAGGTCAAAGGTCAAAGGTCACAGTTGCAGCAGTGTTGTTTCATCATCCTACTGTCAGCCTGGCAGGTTTTTACCATCTATGGTTTTTAATCTGAAATGGAGCAAATTCAGCTACAAGAGCGGCCTGGGGTTGATTTACACTTAATATTTAAAGTGAGATAGTACTAAGTGATACTGAGTGTCATCTACAGTGTAGGCTACTAAAAGAAAGAAAATAATCAAATAGATCATTTATAAACCATTTACTGTAAGCACGTTATCTACTTTATTTTTAGTTTTAAATAAACTGCAACAACAATTTGAAGAGGAACAATTAAGTGCAACAACAAAGTACTACAAAAAATTAGAACTATAATTAAAATCACTAAACTTAGATAAACAGAACCTCGTCAATATGTGTATTTATGTAAAAATAATTGTATTTTTATGTGTAACTCTTGGGGGCCCCCTAGTGGTCACAGGGCCCCGAGCAGACGCTTAGTTCGCTCCTGCCTCTGGTCTGTGCCGAGCTTTCTTTTCTATCTGACAGGTTATATTCTCCAACAGTGAGGACATACTGGCCTCTGTTGTGCAGGTTTGGAACAAAACCTATTATAATGAAGTCACTTTAGCTTTTGCATTCTCAACAACTCTCAACAATTCTCAACAAAGGTGTCTTCAGTATTCACATTCATTACTCAGGTAGAAGTATAGATACTAGAGTTTAAAAATACTCCTGTAGAAGTTGAAGTATCAACTCAAGTTTTTTACTCAAGTAAAAGTATAAAAGTACTGGTTTCAAAACTACTTAAAGTATAAAAGTAAAAGTAATGTAAGGGGGAAAAAAGCCATTAAGGACAAAAGCCATTGAAAATGAATGCATCTTAGTATAATGTAAATATATTAAAGAAGCATATATGTGTACTATTGAGCATTAACATGTGTTTCAGAGAGCAGCAGATATGATGACAAGTTGCCTATAAGTATTGTAATGGTGCAAAAAGTCAAACTTCAGAGGCATGTTATCATTTATCCTAACCTTTATTGGAATGTACATCCAAGTTTAGTTGCAGGAATCTGAGGGAACGGATGTAAGAACAAAACTGGACAAGAACATCTGAAACAACCACAACCAAATTCACTCTATCCGGATGGAGCAATTTAACTGGATAGTTTTATTTAAAGGCCGAAATGAAATAGAGTAACAAGGCTGTTTTTAAAATGTAAGGAGTAAAAAGTACAGATAATTGCGTGAAAATGTAAGGAGTAAAAGTAAAAGGTCGTCTGAAAAATAATGACTCCAGTGAAGTATAGATAACCAAAATTTCTACTTAAGTAAGGTACAAATACTTGGTTACTTGACACCTCTGATCCTCCACCTGCGTCTGAGCTGCTGCTGAACCTGCCGTCCTGCTGTGAGCGTCACCTTCCCGGGACATTCCTCTGGAAAACCTACACCGGCTCGTCTTCGGGGCAGATCTCAGGACAATAGCTTTGTTGACAGACATCAGAGATGTCTGCCTTTTGTCCTCCCGCCTGCTCGTCTGTGCAGCGGCTTCTGGATGTCTGTGCATGACAATGGTGTTGCCCTTAGCACCCTCGTCAGCCCTGCTGTCCCCGGTAACACACCTACGTCTGCAGAAAACACCTACGTCTGCAGCCACTGCTGCACGTGATGGGGAGTAGGGATGGGTGATATTTACTGGTCACGATATAGCGTCCAGAAAATTCCCCACGGTAAAAAGAAAGAAAGAAAGAAAGAAAGATATGAGCCTGAAAGAAAGAAAGAAAGAAAGAAAGAAAGAAAGAAAGAAAGAAAGAAAGAAAGAAAGAAAGAAAGAAAGAAAGAAAGAAAGAAAGAAAGAAAGAAAGAAAGATAAATTCCCGTTGATACGTGTTTGTGTAACAAACATGGCGGATCTGAGTCATTCCAGTTTTGCAGTACAGGTGTAACTCATTTAATTGTTTTTTATTAATTCAATGTAATTGGTGTAGTTTAGTAGTATTTAGTATCTTTTAGAGCAGTGATTTGGCTCCAAAGACTGAATGTGGTGATAGATTTATAGTTACAAAGGTGGAGTTGAATTGGTATTTTTTTTATCGTCTTTTTATCGTTATCAGGATAAATGCCAGAAATGATGGTGATAAATGTTTTAGTCCATACCGCCCATCCCTAATATGGAGATGGTTGGCTAAAGAAGCCCAGTTCAGCCGCTCTGACTACCATGAGTCTGGAATCAAGATTTATGGCATGATTTTGTCTTCTTTTCTTTCACATTTACAAGTTTTGTCACCATTCAGAACACATGTCAGCATCTCCAACCACTCCCTTTCTTCTTAGTACTTAGTACTTAGTACTTCTTCATCACACAAACTTTTCCAGGTGATTGATTTAATATGATGGAAATAGAGATTTCCTTCCAGGGCAGGGCTGCCTTTTAGAAGGCCTTCATATTGCAGATTTACGACGGAGTATTAGGGCCAAACTAAGAAAAAAAATGGAAATTACGAAAATAAAGTCATGATAATATGAGAATAAAGTCGTAATATTATGAGAATAAAGTCGTAATATTACGAGAATAAAGTCATAATATTAAATATATTATAAATATATAAATATAACTTCACAAGATGCTCAATATTCAACATTTTAACACAGGGAGAAAATGTTCTTCCTGTTAGAGTTCTCATAAATTACCACTTTATTCTTGTAATATTACGACTTTATTCTCATAAATTACGACTTTATTCTCATAATATTATGACTTTATTCTCATAATATTACGACTTTATTCTATTACGACTTTATTCTCTCAACATTATGACTTTATTCTCGTAATTTTACGACTTTATTCACATTATATTATGACTTTATTTTCGTAATTTCCCATTTTTCTTTTGTCTTAGTTTGGCCTTAATACTCCGTCGTACAGATTAGAGTCTGAAAACAGTTGCTTTCTCGTAGCATTTCAAAAGGACATAACAGTATTTTTCAGCCAAACAAAATGAAACCAGACGGAGCAAATGTTGAGATTGTGTTGAGAAATGAACTTGCTACTGTCAGATATGGAAACATCATCTAACTTTGATTAGTGCACGTTTGCATTCGGCCTGTCACTTTGGTTATCTTAGTTTACATTTGGTCAAATAGTCATGGTTTCTCCATATTTCTATACTCTGTAAAAATGTAACTGATGGGTACTTTATGTTTGATGTGAACCATCTGTCGTAAAATGCTCATCTGAGTGTGAATTTTAAATCTTTGCACTTGTCATCAAGTGGGGTAAACCCAATACAGGTCACCTGGTCTTCAGCTCCAGTGTGCACACTGCAAAAACTCAAAATCTTACCAGGAATATCTGTCTTATTTCTGGTTAAAATTTCTCATTTTTAGTCAAAAAATCTCATTACACTTAAAACAAGATCATCACTGGAAAAAAACAACAATTTTCACCTGTTTCAAGTAAATTTTCACTTGAAATAGGTAGAAAAATCTGCCAGTGGGACAAGATTTATCTTCTTATTACAAGCAAAAAAATCTTGTTCCACTGGCAGATTTTTCTACTTATTTTAAGTGAAAATCTACTTGAAACAGGTGAAAATTGTTGTTTTTTCCAGTGATGAGTCTTGTTTTAAGTGTAATGAGATTTTTTTGACTAAAATTGAGACATTTTAACTAGAAATAAGACAAATATTCTTGTTAAGATTTTGAGTTTTTGCAGTTTTTGCAGCGAACACCCACTCAGTCCACACTGAAACCCGGAGCCTTTGGGCCGGGGGGCTCTAATCTTAGCTGCCGTGTATTTGGGGTAATTGTGTGACCTATAAATCCCCCACCCCCACCCAATCCCAACGTTTATTCAGTGACACCGCCAGAGGCCGAGCTGGGATTTTTTGGCAGATGAAGGGTAACGCGTGGAGTCGGTTCTGTCGTAATTTGATGGTGGAAAACTAGAAGAGGAGACGAGGAGACGAGGACTCCGCGTATGCGTATCAGTC
This sequence comes from Cololabis saira, assembly GCF_033807715.1. Classification (NCBI taxonomy): domain Eukaryota; kingdom Metazoa; phylum Chordata; class Actinopteri; order Beloniformes; family Belonidae; genus Cololabis; species Cololabis saira. The sequence continues at coordinate 45,060,398 of NC_084594.1, forward strand.
ACAGCGAAACACGGCACGCTAACCACCTAGTTAAGAGAAACAGTGATGTCATGAGGGTCCAGAGCTATTTGGGAGAATTGGCGGTCCCCCCGGGGGCCGAGCCGGTCTGACCGTGTGAGAGAACCTCTCTGGAGGAACCGCTGGATTATTATAATTAACGCTAACGTCTGTGTAAACAGTGTGGGTGACGCTAACATCAGCTCAAATAACCAGTGGGGAGAAAAGGGTTAAGTCACACCAGTCCATGGGGAGAATTATCGCAACAATGTGTCACTCGGACAATATGAAAGATTGTCTATGAAATGCTTTAAAGGGTTAATGCAGCAAAAAACTGCACCAGTATCCTCACAGAGTTTTATCCTACCAACCTGATATGAAGGAAGTAAGTTATTTTGTGCTGTGATGTAACATCTTAACGAGTCTAGCACTTTCCAAACCGCATACTGCAACACTGCAGGTACATGCTGACTTTGTCTACAAGTAGTATGAACTAGGAATGGGTGATATTTTACCGTTTACAATATACCGTCCAAGAAATTCCCCACGGTAAGAATTTGTCATCTCGCGGTAAAAAACGATAAATTCCCGTTGATGATGTTTTTGTGTAAAGCTGATTTATGGTTCTGCGTTAAATCCACGCACAAGGAAGGAAGGAAGGAAGGAAGGAAGGAAGGAAGGAAGGAAGGAAGGAAGGAAGGAAGGAAGGAAGGAAAGAAGGAAGGAAGGAAGGAAGGAAGGAAGGAAGGAAGGAAGGAAGGAAGGAAGGAAGGAAGGAAGGAAGGAAGGAAGGAAGGAAGGAAGGAAGGAAGGAAGGAAGGAAGGAAGGAAGGAAGGAAGGAAGAAAGAAAGAAAGAAAGAAAGAAAGAAAGAAAGAAAGAAAGAAAGAAAGAAAGAAAGAAAGAAAGAAAGAAAGAAAGAAAGAAAGAAAGAAAGATAAATTCCCGTTGATGAGGTTTTTGTGTAACAAACATGGCGGATCTGAGAGCGAGATAGATTTATAGTTACAAAGGTGGAGTTGAATTGGTATTTTTTTATCATCATTTTTATCGTTATCGGGATAAATGCCAGAAATTATCGTGATACATTTTTTAGTCCGAACCGCCCATCCCTAGTATGCAGTATGCAGTAGTGGTGGGGGAAAAAATCGATATCGCAATATATTGTTGCGCTTTCTGTCGCAATAAATAATCGATAAACTGACGGCGAATATTGATATTTTATTACAACACACATAATGGATTTACGCAGCTGTCACCGCACTATTGTTCATGCACTTCAATTTGTCCAGCTGTTCAGTGTTTACATTTACAAGACTAGGAGTCAGTGAGGTACTATCCAAAATTAAGTTGCTTACTGACTTTTCAGTATTAGAAACAAAGCAGTGCACTGTCCTGGTTTATTTAAAACATGTTATTAATGTTCATGCACTTTAATTTCTCCAGCTGTTCAGTGTTTACATTTACAAGACTAGGAGGCAGTGAGGAAATAAACAAATGCACTTTCTTTGTACATTGAATTAAGTTTTGGCATTGAATAAATGCATAACTACAGACATTTTCCTTTTTATGGGTATTCTTTCTTTTTCAGTCACATATATCGTGATATATCGTTGATGAAATTTCTTACAATATATTGAATATCGTAGATATCGCGTATCGTGATATTATTGTTATCGAGGGCCACATATCACCACAGTATTGAACCGTGACCCGTATCGTCCCACCCCTAGTATGCAGTATGTGAAGAGATACACACATGCAAAAATACCCAGATAATGCACTAGTTTTTAATAAATGTGTAAACAATGTGAGTAATTTACCTGAGAGTTCCAAGGCAACTCCTAAATTTAAACTCAGGTCATGTTTTCACGGGCCGTTACAGGTCCTTTCAGGCGGGTTAGGTCCGGAACCATAAACAGGCTTTTACGCTCAACGTTGGAAATAGAGACAGATGGATGGAGGCTTCCCTTATGGGGGTATTATTCTTCCAATATTATTTGTGTGTGCGTATCTCAATCTGTATGTGTGTAATAAGATTTGTGTGTGTCCCCGATTATTGGCTTCGTCACCTAGTGGGGGCGGGGGGGTGGTGATCTCGTAGCCCTTGGGGTTGGGGGTCGGCTTGGGGGGTCTGGGGCGTGGGCCTCTGGTGGCCCCTGGGGGGCGGTGGGTGGGGCCGCGGGGTCCTGTCCCTGGCCGGTGGGGGCCTTGGGGGCCTGTGGGGGGGGGTACCTCATGGCGGTGGGGGGGGTGGCTGGGGAGGGCTCGGGCGGGGGGCGGTGGCTTGGGCGTCTCCGGGCCTCCTGGGGGGGGCTGGGCCGTGGACGTGGGGGTCCCACCCGGAGGGCCCGGTCCTGCCTGGGTGGGGGGTGGCTGTCTGCGCTGGGGGGGCATTGCTGCCTTGGTCCTCCGTCGCTGGGCGGGGGCCGAGTGCCCCTGCGGATGTGGGGACTCCGTGACCCTTGGGGTGTCCGCCGGGGTGGCCTCGGGGGGGGGGTGGGGCCGGGTCCGGAGATCGGGCCTCCCCTGACCGGGGGGCGCACGGGCGGGCGCGGCGGCGGGGTGGCGCCATTCCCAGGTATCTATGTCTTATGTATGTTGTCAGTATGAATGGGAGGATGTTGGACCGTTTCCCCCTCCGTCTGGGGGCTCCGGCGGCTCCGGGGGCGCCCGTGGAGGTACGGTGGGGCCCTGGCCCGGCTCGGGGGGCCGGCCCCCGTCTACTGGATGGCCGGTGGGGGGACGCGGGTGTCTTATCAGGGCCAGCTTTGCTGGTCCTGCCTCCTGGCTTCGGCCTCCGCTCCCCCTCTTGCCCCCCCTACACGATTCATACGCACATAGGCGAAAGGCGGGGGGTCCGGGTCGTGGGGGGCACTGTCCCGCGTGGCCCGGCACTCCCCGCCTCACGGTTTTAACAGCAAACTAGACACTGCACATTCAACACTTTATAAATACACTTGACAAGGACACGTAGTTCGGGAGGGGGGGGGGGTCGGTGTCAATCGATACTTGGCCCTCCCTCCTCCCTGTTTTTATGGCATTAATCACATGCACTCAACACAAGGGGCGGGAGGGGGTCCCACATCACCCGCGTTCCCTCACCGGCCTGGGCCTCGGACGGGTGGGTCGGGTTACCCGGGCCTGGCGGGGCCCGCCGTGCAGCCTGGGGTGCCTTCTGGCGGTGCTGGACCCCCCCGGGGAGGGGGAAACGGTGCGTGATTGTATGTCTGTGTCGGTGAGAATGCGGTATGGAAGGATCCTGCCATGGAGGATTTGAGCCTCCATTGGCAGGACATCAAAAACTTAATAATTTATCAATATTATATTATACAAAGATGGTTATTATTATTAGTATTATTATTATTAGTATTATTATTATTATTATTATGTATAGTATATTATATTATTATTAGTATAGGTATCGGATAGGTGAATGGATGAATGAATGGGATGCCTGGGTCTGGGGCCCTCCGTTGTCGGGCCTGCGCGGGTGTCGCCTTGTTGGGGGGTTCCCTCTCTCCGGGCCCGTCTCCGGTCCCCCCCGCTGCCTCTACGGCGGGGCGCCCCTCTGGTCTTGGAGGGCCACTTTCGTGGGGGACGGGTGCGCCTGCCCGCGTCGGCGGCCGGGGCGGCTCTGTCTCTCCGGGCAGGCTGGCCCCCTGCCGGGTGGGGGTCGTTGGCCTGAAGGGTGAGGGCCTCCTGGCCGCGTGTCCGGCCCGGACCGGGTGGCCGGGGATTGCCTGGGTCGCGGTCCGCCGCCGCGGGATCCCTGGCTGCTTCTTTCCGCGCCGTGGGGGCCCCGCCCGCGGGCCCCCTCGGCCGCCGCCGGGCGGGGGGGGGGCCTCGCAGGCGGTGGGTTGCCTCCCTCCTGCTTCTCCCCTCTGTGGGGTTTGCCGGTGGCCTGGGTTCCGGGCTCTTCCTTGTCGGCCTCTGGTCTCGCGGGTGGCGGGGTCGCTCCCCCCCCTCCCCCACTATAGATACACTTCAGGTGGAGCTTTGTTTGGTTTATTACACACACACACACACACACACACACACACACACACACACACACACACACACACACACACACACATACACACATACACACATATAGTCATTTAGTCACATGCACACACACACACACACACACGCATGATCATATACATACACACACACACACATAGACATACACACTGGCTTGTTCACCTGCATGCTGGCTCTCTAGTTTTTGGGCTTAGTTAGCGGTAGCGATAGCTTAGCTCAGACTGCGATCAGATCTCAAGATTTAGGTCGATTGCTGTTCGTGTTTTGGTTGGCTCCGTGCCGGTTTCGTGCTTTGTTTGTGGTTTTTTGTTGCAGATTTCCAGTGCTTGACGTGTGTCTCCGTGTGTTCCTGCTTCCTGGATTGGCAGTGGATGTCGTCACCCCCCCCCCCCACCCCCTCCCCCCCCCCAAAAAACAAAAAAAAAAAAACAAAAAAAACAAAAAAAAAAACACTGGGTTTGTATGTGTATATTTATGTATGTGTACGCATATGTGTGCGTATATATATGTATATATTACATATAGTAATAATGCACATATATACACTTTTGGTTTCTACCGTCATGGTATCAATCAATAATATGTGTGCAGACAAGGTAAAAAAAAAAAAAAAAAAAAAAAAAAAAAAAAAAAAAAAAAAAAAAAAAAAAAAAAAAAGATTTGTGTGTGTTCACATTTGTCTGTGTGCGTAAAAAATCAGCCGGGAGCTCTCGATTGGCTGTCTTTGTACACGTGGATTTTGACACACTTCTGCCGCGGCAAATCTGTAAATAGATCCTTTGCCCTGAGCTCGGACTCACAGGCTCACGCCAGGCTACAGTAGCAATGCAGCCTTCACACCACTAGTCGGCGCGTAGCACTCAGTCAGTACGTTCACATGCAGCAGTTCAATCGGGTTTCTGATCATAATAGACATCGTTCGGACTTTTAAACTGCATGCAAACACCTGAACCCCATCTACTTCAGACCTATGTCATTGTCATACAGACAAATGTGAATACACACAAATCTTATTACACACACACAGATTGAGATACGCACACACAAATAATATAACAATAATACCCCCATACTCCCTCCGCACCATCCCCTGCACCATCTTTGCACCAACCCTGCACCAACTCCACAGGTTTCATCTGTCTTTTTGCTTGTTGACGTTCTTATGAGTACAAATAAAGTGAAGCAGTACCACCAGAAGTCATGGGGGGCAGTATCGAGTCAGCCGCCAAATTAAAGTAACAAAGAAGAAATCTGAAGTATTGAAAACCATGTTTATCATGAGTTTCCTGGATGAAAGATGAAGGGAGAGATGTGTGTTTACATGAGCGGTCTGCTCCTCTCACTCAGAACCACCGCAAATAAACTCTCTCCTCTCCAGCCGGCATGTTTGTTGATATCAGAGGGGGGTTTGTCACTGCTGCTGGGGGGGGTGTTGCCTAGCAACCATACAAATACAAACCACGCACAGAGGTACAGGACTGTCTCAGAAAATTAGAATATCGTGATAAAGTCCTTTATTTTCTGTAATGCAAAAATGTCATACATTCTGGATTCATTACAAATCAACTGAAATATTGCAAGCCTTTTATTATTTTAATATTGCTGATCATGGTTTACAGCTTAAGAAAACTCAAATATCCTATCTCAAAAAATTAGAATATTCTGGGAATCTTAATCTTGAACTGTAAACCATAATCAGCAATATTAAAATAATAAAAGGCTTGCAATATTTCAGTTGATTTGTGATGAATCCAGAATGTATGACATTTTTTGTTTTTTTAATTGCATTACAGAAAATAAAGAATTTATCACAATATTCTAATTTTCTGAGACAGTCCTGTATACAGGGATAACCCTGTTAGCTCACGCATGGAAACAGATTCTGAATGTTTCAGTAACCGGAATATTGACCTTAACCCCAATTTTGACTGCATGTAAAGGTAGTGTGTGATGGGAGCACAGCGTGTGAGCTGCGGTCCCGGGTGGGCAACGATGCCCTCGGCTGCACGGCATGCAGCCTTGATTACAACCCACCAGTGTTGAAAGATGATGGAAAAGAGGATTGCTGTATGAAAAACACAAATGAATCCTGAACAGAACCAGAACTTATTTGTTAAAAACAGTCACGGGAGGCCTGAGCTAACACAAACTAGATCAATAAAACACACAGAACACCATAGAGGCCCCATCACCTGCTCCGACTCTCCTGCAGGAGCTGGTAGACGCTGACTCTGAAGGTTTGGTTTTCCGTGCCCTCGTGCGTGAAGCCTTTGTAAAGCCTGAACTCTGCGGCGGTGATGGCCTCCCCCTCTGGAATACGGGACATGTCAAACCGAAACTCTTGTGTGTGATGCTGGAGATCTTGATCACCTAGCAGGAGAAAAAAAAACAAAGATTAGTCCCCAAAAACAGCTGGTGGCTAAACACTACGACGATAAAACCAACGGCATTCTCCGCAGCTGGCAAAAACTGTGCACACAGAGAAGGCACAAGTCATAAAACAGTCAGTCAGGGCTGCTATATCTGTCAAAACTGTTGTGGGTTTAGGCTTTTCTGTGATTTGTGTTCCTCTGCCTGCAGCTCTTTGTCAGAAATAGAAGGACTCCTGTTTCCACGAGTGAAGGGGTTTTAAACATCGTTTAGTTCAAGCTTGCCGTATGAATGGTGAATGTGTGGGAAAAACACACGTCCACGGCTGACTTTGGCTCCCTGCTTCAGTTCCACACATGTGCTGACCACAAGACAAGGCCCGCTAAGGCCAAATCCGGAAAACCGCAGCAGCCAGTGCACTTCTGCAAACACGCTCACGTTAAGTGCAGCGCACCACACAAGTTCCTGCGCGCCTTCACTCAACCACCACGCCTCAGCGGGCGTTTGGGAACACTGATCAGCCTCCCGTGAGTTCCCTCTGACTGCAGAGCTAAGGTGGAGCAGCAGTAGCCGGTGACCTGCTGGGGGTCCCGCCCTTCTCCAGCCAGCTACAGCTCTCTGACGCTCTGAAGCTTCCAGGCGCTTTTTCACTGTTGTTTTTAAATTAGCATCAGTGAGCTCAGGCCCTCTCTCCCCATCAGGGAGGAGAACGGAGCCTTTAAAGGCCTCCTGCCAGCTGATACTACCCGGTATCATCCTGGGCATCGTCCCTGGCAGGCACCATTACTATGGAACCAACTTCCAATCTGGGTTAAGGAGGCTGACACCACCTCCACCTTTAAAACTAAACTTAAAACCTTTCTGTTTAGTAAAGCCTATAGTTAGTGTTAGTAAACCTCTAGCTGGTGTTGGTAAATCTCTAGTTAGTGTAAACTCTAGTGTGTTAGAGTCAGTAGTCATAGTTGCAGCTATAGAACAAGACTATAATAGTTAGTTTCAAATATAGCTTGGTGGTAGATATGCTGCTATAGGCTTATGCTGCAGGGGGGCACCGACATGATCCACTGAGCGGTGCCTCTCACCCTTCTTCTCCTCTCCTCTTCCCTTCCTCTCTTCTCCTTTTTCATTTTTAATTATTATAAGTATCTCATAGCTATCGTTTTTGTCCATCGCTCCTGTACTCTCTTGTGCTGGCCCCCTTTTTTCTCTTTTGTGCATGTTTGCAGTCCGGAGCTTCGGGAGCTGCGTGCTGGCCTGCACCCCCGGTCCCCCAACCCGCACCACTAGTTTCTTCCCTCCTAAAGGGGAGTTTTTCTTGCCACTGTTTGGCTTAAGGCTTTTCTCCCACTAGGGGAGTTTTTACCTGCCATTGTTTATGTAATAATTGCTCAGGGTTTTATGTTCTGGGTCTCTGAGACAATATCTGTTGTATTAGATGCTATACAAATAGAATAGAATTGAATTGAATTGAATTGAACTGGCTATCAGCCTGGTCATCATCCTGACCATCGTCCTCGGCATCTCATCGTCCTGGTCATCGTCCTGGTCATCATCCTGACCATCGTTCTGGTCATCATCCTGGCCATCGTCCTGGTCATCGTCCTGGCCATCGTCCTGGTCATCGTCCTGGCCATCGTCCTGGTCATCGTCCTGGCCATCGTCCTGGCCATCGTCCTGGCCATCGTCTGGTCATCGTCCTGGCCATCGTCCTGGTCATCGTCCTGGCCATCGTCCTGGTCATCATCCTGGCCATCGTCCTGGCCATCGTCCTGGCCATCGTCCTGGTCATCGTCCTGGCCATCGTCCTGGCCATCGTCCTGGCCATCGTCCTGGTCATCATCCTGGCCATCATCCTGGTCATCATCCTGGCCATCGTTCTGACCATCGTCCTGGCCATCGTCCTGGCCATCGTCCTGGTCATCATCCTGACCATCGTCCTGGCCATCGTCCTGGTCATCGTCCTGGTCATCGTCCTGGCCATCATCCTGGTCATCGTCCTGGTCATCGTCCTGGCCATCATCCTGGTCATCGTCCTGGTCATCGTCCTGGTCATCGTACTGGCCATCGTCCTCGCCATCGTCCTGGTCATCGTCCTGGTCATCGTCCTCGCCATCGTCCTGGTCATCGTCCTGACCATCGTCCTGGTCATCGTCCTCGCCATCGTCCTGGTCATCGTCCTGGCCATCGTCCTGGCCATCGTCCTGGTCATCGTCCTGGCCATCGTCCTGGCCATCGTCCTGGTCATCGTCCGGGTCATCATCCTGACCATCGTCCTGGTCATCATCCTGGCCATCGTCCTGGTCATCGTCCTGGTCATCATCCTGGTCATCATCCTGGCCATCGTCCTGGTCATCGTCCTGGCCATCATCCTGGTCATCATCCTGGCCATCGTCCTGGCCATCGTCCTGGTCATCGTCCTGACCATCGTCCTGGTCATCGTCCTGACCATCATCCTGGTCATCGTCCTGGCCATCGTCCTGGCCATTGTCCTGGTCATCATCCTGGCCATCATCCTGACCATCGTCCTGGCCATCGTCCTGGCCATCGTCCTGACCATCGTCCTGGCCATTGTCCTGGTCATCATCCTGGCCATCGTCCTGGTCATCGTCCTGGCCATCGTCCTGGTCATCGTCCTGGTCATCGTCCTGGTCATCGTCCTGGTCATCGTCCTCGCCATCGTCCTCGCCATCGTCCTGGTCATCGTCCTGGTCATCATCCTGGCCATCGTCCTGGTCATCGTCCTGGTCATCGTCCTGGTCATCGTCCTGGTCATCATCCTGGCCATCTTCCTGGCCATCGTCCTGGTCATCGTCCTGGTCATAATCCTGGCCATCGTCCTGGTCATCGTCCTGGTCATCGTCCTGGTCATCGTCCTGGGCATCGTCCTGGCCATCATCCTGGTCATCGTCCTGGCCATCGTCCTGGTCATCGTCCTGGTCATCGTCCTCGGCATCGTCCTGGTCATCGTCCTGACCATCATCCTGGTCATCGTCCTGGCCATCGTCCTGGCCATCGTCCTGGCCATCGTCCTGGTCATCGTCCTGACCATCGTCCTGGTCATCGTCCTGGTCATCATCCTGGCCATCGTCCTGGTCATCGTCCTGACCATCATCCTGGTCATCGTCCTGGCCATTATCCTGGTCATCATCCTGGTCATCATCCTGACCATCGTCCTGGCCATCGTCCTGACCATCGTCCTGGCCATCGTCCTGACCATCGTCCTGGCCATCGTCCTGGTCATCATCCTGGCCATCGTCCTGGTCATCGTCCTGGCCATCGTCCTGGTCATCGTCCTGGTCATCGTCCTGGTCATCGTCCTGGTCATCATCCTGGCCATCGTCCTGGCCATCGGCATCGTCCTGGTCATCGTCCTGACCATCGTCCTGGTCATCGTCCTGGCCATCATCCTGGCCATCATCCTGGTCATCATCCTGACCATCGTCCTGGCCATCGTCCTGGTCATCGTCCTGGTCATCGTCCTGACCATCGTCCTGGCCATCGTCCTGGTCATCGTCCTGGCCATCATCCTGGCCATCGTCCTGGTCATCGTCCTGGTCATCGTCCTGGCCATCGTCCTGACCATCGTCCTGGTCATCGTCCTGGCCATCGTCCTGGTCATCGTCCTGGCCATCGTCCTGGCCATCGTCCTGGTCATCGTCCTGGTCATCGTCCTGGCCATCGTCCTGGCCATCATCCTGGCCATCGTCCTGGTCATCGTCCTGGTCATCGTCTGGCCATCGTCCTGGCCATCATCCTGGCCATCGTCCTGGTCATCGTCCTGGCCATCGTCCTGGTCATCGTCCTGGTCATCGTCCTGGCCATCGTCCTGGCCATCATCCTGGCCATCGTCCTGGTCATCGTCCTGGTCATCGTCCTGGCCATCGTCCTGGCCATCATCCTGGCCATCGTCCTGGTCATCGTCCTGGTCATCGTCCTGGTCATCGTCCTGGCCATCGTCCTGGTCATCATCCTGGCCATCGTCCTGGTCATCGTCCTGGTCATAATCCTGGCCATCGTCCTGGTCATCATCCTGGCCATCATCCTGGTCATCGTCCTGGTCATCGTCCTGGCCATCTTCCTGGTCATCGTCCTGGTCATCGTCCTGGTCATCGTCCTGGTCATCGTCCTGGTCATCATCCTGGCCATCTTCCTGGCCATCTTCCTGGTCATCATCCTGGTCATCGTCCTGGCCATCGTCCTGGCCATCGGCATCGTCCTGGTCATCGTCCTGACCATCATACTGGTGATCGTCCTGGTCATCGTCCTAACCATCGTCCTGGTCATCATCCTGGCCATCGTCCTGGTCATCATCCTGGCCATCGTCCCGGTCATCGTCCTGGTCATCATCCTGGCCATTATCCTGGTCATCATCCTGGCCATGGTCCTGACCATCGTCCTGGCCATCCTCCTGGCCATCATCCTGGGTCCCCGCTTCGACGCTGCTTCAGAGCACAGACCCTCACGGGACCCGGACTCTTGATGCAGGACATTCTCCACAGCACACACAATGACTCACAGTCTAAAAACACTTTTAACAACTTCAAAAACACACACATGCCACTCGGATTAAGAACACTGCATTCTGAACCCTGCTAGTCATTGTTTGATTGACCGCAATTAACTGCTGGAAGGGAACGAGGGCTGATTTTATGAAAGCAATAATTGCTTGTAAGGGCTTGGTGTGTTTACGTTCGGGACCATTAGCTGCACAGATCAGACCTCAGATATGCAAACTTCCCTCTGGGAGACATTTCAACACCACAGATTACTCCTGACACTGCACGGCCACACAGCTATGGAGCTATTATTAACCTATTTCAACTCATTCATGCATGTTTTTGTTTTGTTTTTTTCCTAACCGATCAACGTGGGGGGTTGGAAGAAGTAACTCAGGGAAAGAAAACAGAATGTGGCCTTGTCCTGTCACCATTAACGTCTGTTCACGTCTGGCATGTGTGACTTCAGTGAGGCTGGAGGTGAATTCTTACGTTACTTTACAACCCTTAAGTATCTTTAGTGTCGACATGCTCGATGATATCATCCACAATCGTGAAAAAACAACCATCCAAGAAGTGCACATGAATGTAAACCAACAAAAAAAGAGTAGGTGAGTGAGACTTTCTGGCACAGTGAAACAAATTCTCACCATAATCCTCTCACAGAGCAGCTTAGCAGGAGAGGAACATTTCTTGCTGCGTTGTTGTTTTTTTAACTACAATGATTCCTCTGGTCCTCAGGACGACCGTAAATCCTGACATGAGAATATTTTGCAAAGGCCAATGGCATTTCTCCTTGTGGGCTTTGTGTCGCAGTCGTGTGAGAAAAATCAAGCCTATGCACGTAAACACACATTCAGCCAACGAGTGCAGCAGCAGATGAACAGATGCCAAGAGTTGTATTTATGAACTTTAAGTTATAGTTAAAGTTGCTGCCTTTTTGGGATGTTTCATGACAGAGTGTGTGTGCATGCGTGCTGGGTGTGTGCAGACGTTTCACTAACAGTGACTGAACACTGACTCCAGCGGGCCGCGGCAGCCGTCCCTCACGCTGGTTTGGCGGGAAACACCACCATCCCGTTCGCTCTTGATTGTCTCACGACCACCGAGAAAAGAGTCACGCCAGCACAGCAGGGAATTGTGGGCTTTTCTTCTGTCCTTGTGATCATCGGACTCAGGAGATGTGGAAGCACATGAATCTGCCATTAGTTAGAGACACAGCTTCCAGTTCTCTTTGGTTGAAAAATTCCAGTTTAACGTTCATGATGACCTGACAGGTATGAGATGCTCTTATAAGGTCTGAATGTTCTGCACTAACTATGTTTTTGTACTGTGTACAATGTACTACTATGTACTATGTACTGTGTTGACTGAAAAAAAAACACTCTAAATTAAGGTATTGTTAAGAATCTCACCATTTCATAGCGTTTCGATTTGATATCGATTGAAATGCTTCGATATCGATTCAGTATCAAGTAGAAATACACAAGAGTACCAGATCATTTTTTTAACCCTTGTACTGTCTTTGGGTCAAAATGACCTAATTCTCCTGTTCCTTCTTTCCTCCTCTGCTCTCTTCCTTCCTTCCTTCATTCTTCCTTCCTTCTTCCTTCCTTCCTTCCTTCCTTCCTTCCTTCCTTCCTTCCTTCCTTCCTTCCTTCTTCCTCCCTCCCTCCCTCCCTCCCTCCCTCCCTCCCTCCCTCCCTTCCTTCCTTCCTTCCTTCCTTCCTTCCTTCCTTCTTTTTTCCCTTCCTTTTGCTCTTCCCTTCCTCTTTCCTTCCTTCCTTCCTTCCTTCCTTCCTTCCTTCCTTCCTTCCTTCCTTCCTTCCTTCCTTCCTTCCTTCTTTTCTCCTGCTCTCTCCTTCCTTCTTCCCTTCCTCTTTTCTCCCTTCCTTCCTTCCTTCCTTCCTTCCTTCCTTCCTTCCTTCCTTTCTTCCTTCTTTTTTCCCTTCCTTCCTTCTTCCCTTCCTCTTTTCTTCCTTCCTTCCTTCTTTCCTTCCTTCCTTCCTTCCTTCCTTCCTTCCTTCCTTCTTTTTTCCCTTCCTTCCTTCTTCCCTTCCTCTTTCCTTCCTTCCTTCCTTCCTTCCTTCCTTCCTTCCTTCCTTCCTTCCTTCCTTCCTTCCTTCCTTCCTTCCTTCCTTCCTTCTTTTTCCCTTCCTTCCTTCTTTTCTCCTGCTCTCTCTGGCCATTCTTCCTTCCTTCCTTCCTTTCTTCCATCTTTTTTCCCTTCCTTCCTTCTTCCTCTTTTCTTCCTTCCTTCCTTCTTTCCTTCCTTCCTTCCTTCCTTCCTTCCTTCTTTTTTCCCTTCCTTCCTTCTTCCCTTCCTCTTTTCTCCCTTCCGTCCTTCCTTCCTTCCTTCCTTCCTTCCTTCCTTCCTTCCTTCCTTCCTTCCTTGTTTTCTCCCTTCCTTCCTTCTTTCCTTGTTTTCTCCCTTCCTTCCTTCTTTCCTTCCTTCCTTCCTTCCTTCCTTCCTTCCTTCCTTCCTTCCTTCCTTCCTTCCTTGTTTTCTCCCTTCCTTCCTTCTTTCCTTGTTTTCTCCCTTCCTTCCTTCCTTCCTTCCTTCCTTCCTTCCTTCCTTCCTTCCTTCCTTCCTTCCTTCCTTCCTTCCTTCCTTCCTTCCTTCCTTCCTTCTTCTCTTCCTCCTTCCTTGACCCGAAGACAGCACAAGGGTTAAATAATTGCTCCCTGCGTGGCTTTTGCGCAGGGCTCTAGTCTGCTGAACATTTGACGCTAGTGCCCACTCGTTAGAGATGAAGTGAGAGGTAATAGCTGAGTAGGAATCACATGTTGGCCACCAGCTCTGCTATCTTCTGTGCGCGGACAGAACCTGGCGCCAGTTTGCACATCAGGGATCTGTCCAGTTGGGTTTGCTTTGCATCTGTGGATTCAGCGATGGGTTTCTGCAGAACTTCTGCATGGTGTCGGCTCAGGTGGTTACACAGGTTTGTCCTGTTGCTACAGTAGGTCAGAACCGCCTGGCAAAGTGTGCACAACACCTTACTTTTGTCTCTTTCCTTTGTTCCAGGTTTACACAGGAACACGAAATCAAGCCACACATCTGCTTTTAAGTTTGAAGGCGCTGGCTTAAAGGGGACCTAATATGAAAAACAGGTTTTTTCTTGCTTTAACATATATAAAGGGGTCTCCCCTCAGCCTGCCAACTCAGAGAAGGAGGAAAGCAACCAGATTCTGTACAGCCGCCCGGATGAGCCGTCCAGTTGGAAGCGCATTTTTGTTACGTAACCAAAATGCAAACCACGCCCACAACTAAACACTGTGTAACTGCATGAGCGTCCGACTATCGTAGCACTGCGTGACATCGGACACTCTCTGTCCATCTCCCTCCAGCAGCTGCCACTTTATTGAGGTTTTTGTAGTGAAATGAGGAGGAATCATAGAGATAACTTCTCATCTCAACTAACTGGATCAGCCGTTCCTCACAGCCGTTAGGACAGTCCAATAGAAAATAAAGCATTGGAATTGATTTTGTCGCTGACGCTCGCTCTCATCGCATGCAGTTAGGACACGGTGTTAGGACACGGTAACTCCGCCGGCCGGAGCTTCCACCATTTTTTCGTAGCGGTGTATCGCGTCATTCAGGCAGCCAATCAGCACAGAGCCTCATTATCATAGCCCCGCCCACTGAGAATCCTGCATAGATAATGAGGTTAGAGAATGGGAAGATAAAGACATGGCTCAGAGGCTGAATTTCTAATTTATTTAGCAAAAACAATCAAAAGCTTGTTTTTAAGACATTCAAGGCCTGTTTAAAATAGGATAGATGCCATAATAGGTCCCCTTTAAGGCTGCTGCTCACTCCGGTCGGTTATGGTTTGGTCTGGTGCGGCCCATCTAGTCTGGCCCGTTCAGTGCGGCCCGTCCGTACAGTGCGACCGACAGGTGGGTGTTTCCTACAGCAACCCCACTGAATTTAGAGAAAATAACCCTGATGCATTGCTAAATTGATATTTTGACCCAACCCTAATCCAAATGGCTCTTTATTTGTAGAAATCAGTTCAGTTCTTTACAGACTGAAATAAAAGAAATCTGTTTTCTGCACACTGAACAATAACCCAGGTCTATGCATCAGGGCAGCAGTTGCTTCTGGCACTTTCCCATGTTTCCTTCTGCTTCTCCACAACAATATCGGGGATTTCACAAGATATCCAAAGGAAACAGAGCAAGATTTGCCTTTTACAAAGTCAATAACGTCTGAGTTATCCCAACCTCTCGTCATCCTCCAAGAAATCGCTCAAACAAACCTATGTGCAAGAATGCGCGCGCGGGCACCTGCACCAACAGAGATTACCGCAGTAATAACATGCTTAAATGCAATCTGTGTCCTGATCTCATAGTCATAGTCTCCCTGGGGGTTCACTTCATGTTCCATTCATAGTCATGCAAACAAAGCCGTGCAAACACAAACACACACACACACACACACACACACACACACACACACACACAGACACACACACACACACACACACACACACACACACACACACACACACACACACACACACACACAGCAGCAACGCCTTGGAGGCATTGGGAGGAAATCGGACACATCCATGCTGTCATAACATGTAGAACTTAGCTTGGAAAGAGGGGACCTGCAAATGAAGAAAGTGTACCAAACTAAAATGTCATACACACTGGCATTCAGGAAGGCAGTTCCTTTATGGGATCAGCCGTGGGAATTGTAAAAGATCCAAAGTGACATCAAGTTTCTTGATAATGATGATTAAGTTGCTTCTGACTTAAAAAGAAAAGCAATTAAAGAAAAACTCTTATTTTCAGGAGAATTCACTAAAAGATATCAGAAAGGTTCTGGTAGAGCAGTGGTTAAAAGCAGTACTGGAGATGAGGGGGGATGAGGGGGGACGGCTTCCCCCCTGAAATAAAAACGGTCCAAATCATCCCCCCCTGTAAAACTGCCATCCCCCCTTTCCATCCCTTATGTCATTTCATCAATGA